>NW_026907855.1:0-271486 GCF_033807575.1 Cydia pomonella
GATCAAAACCAATTATCCACTTTATTACTGTGGTTCCATGGGAATTTGCGGAATCTTGCACCAGAAATGGTGTCGCAACAGAAAAAGTATCGCCAAAATGATTTCTAGCTTTTAAGATTTTTTTATTTTTGTTTGTATGTTAGTTTGAAAGGTATGTATGTATGGGCTTTAGTACCTACACAATACGTATAATCATGCCTGTTTCCCGGAGGGGTAAGCAAGGACCACGGATTTCCACTTGCTATGATCCTGACATACCTCTTTCGCTTCCTTCATTTTCATAACATTTCTTATACACGCTTGCCGGCTTAGGGTGCTCTTGACCTGGCCTTTCTTCAGGATTTCCCCGATTTGATCAAAGAAAGTCCGCCGAGGTCTACCCCTTCCAGCTCCCTCTTCTACTCCTCTCTTTTACACTCTCTTTGTTAGCTTTATTTCACTAATTCTCTCCATGAGTCCAAACCATCTCAACATACTTTTTTCTATTTTTGTCACTACATCTTCGTTCAATCCACACGTTTCCGTTATCACACCGTTCCTATTACAAAGGCATACGGCCTTCCGATGTATAGCAGGTGACGTGGCAAATGGGCACTTGCAATTTCAGACGTGTCGGATGTTGGAAAGCAATGCCTTATGCAACACGACGCCACATATTTAGTGCAAACTGTCTGTGATATAAATATATCACAGACAGTTTGCATTGTCCAATTAAGGCATTTTTAATATAAGGAATGCGCCAAACTAAACGGGTCTAGTAGTATTAGTAGTACATACTATTTGGCCCTTACCAATTTGTCCTTATTCAGTGCCCAAAAACATAAACAAAATACTGTCTTTGTTCGGTTCAGTTTAATTGAACGTTGCAACTTTTGAATCCTTTAAATGTTTACAAAACTGCTTACCTACTCATTATTATTTACCAACACAAAATTTTTAATGAAAATATTTCATTCCAACGAGTTATTTTGTTACAAACGGTAAAAAAGCAAACACGCACCCATCCATCAGTGAAAATAAATGTGATATTGCAATGAAAAATTCTACATTTAAGCCCAAAACCTCACATACAAGTCACAATATTAAAACCAGGGCTGGACTTACGAAGCTCAGTAGGCGGTAACCACTTTAGCGTTGTAACCTCATATTTCGAATTTTGCAAGCGATAGAGGTACCGTCAAAGGTAGCGCTGCGAAAAGGCGGGTTGACTTTGTAATTCAAATCCGGACCAGCGCTACCGCGTTAAGGCGATGCGATATTTAAATTTGGAATATTAGATTGGCGAAAATATAAAACGTTAATATTTAGTCCGAACGGGAATGTAGTGCTTTCTGGGCTTGGTCGGAAAAGGCGAGATTATTGTATTGTTTTAAACATTAATTCTGCTTGGATTAGAAACTCAATTGTATATTATATTTACCGAATTCAATTAAATAATGTAATTTCTCTTTTATCTTACCGTTCATGCCGGTCGCCTCTCCAATGACTGTTATTAAGATCATTTAATAAAATATCATACACTGTGATGTTTTTGATGTACATATTTGTGAAATTGGCAATAAATCACAGAGTTCAAACCACGAAAACACTTTTAACTTTAACAATATTATGTAAATAAGTAATAAAATATGTCTGTGAAATTATTGTAGCATACCTTTTATTCATATTTGGCAACATTTACGTATGCTTTCATATTGAGAATACCTCTATTGAAAGCTTACAGCTTACACACCTACATGCCCTCATGTATTGTATACGCTATTCTTGATATTTGATGCGTGTTGAACTAAAATAGACATTCTATAGAAATTGTTGCTCCAACGCTCAAAGTTGCAATAAGTACTCTAAAATAGAAAGCATTCCAGTCTAAGCCTAAGTGCTTGACATAATCAAAGGGGATGGAGCCCTAAAGCGTTACTAAGTTAGTTCATCCCTTGTTTACCCGAAGTTCCCTCCAATTAGCCCGCTCCATGCATCTTTACGATGTACAATAGTCGTAAAAGCACAATCACATTGTATCCTTAGGTTTTGTATTGTATTAGTATTGATTTGTACGATACATAATTTGTTTTAAATTAGAAATAAAATTATTCGCTTTATTAAAGTACAGCTTACTTCGGCCATATGTACAGAAATAGTAAATATGACATAGGTATTGAGAAAAAATGTAGAAGGTAAAAGAGGTAAAGGACGACCAGGAAGAACATAAAGTCAAAATATTAGGAATTGAACTGGTACCAAGAATGCCGCCACTCTTTCTAGAACGGCAAAGATTAGAGAAAACTTTCACATGATGATCGCTGACATCCGATAGGATATGGCACCATAAGAAGAATAAAGTATTATGCGTGACCCGACACGCACTGGGCCGGTTTTATGCAGTATTAAATAAACCTCCAAAATATAGAGCGTGTAAATTTGAGAAATTAAAGAAGCCGGTAATAAAATTAATTGACAACCAGTCTGGCCTAGTGGGTAGTGACCCTGTAAAGACAATTATTCTTATGAGGAGCATGGCTATTTGTTCCTGGGTCGTAATTTTTTTTTCTATGTATTTAGGTATTTATAAATATGTATATATTATGTTTATCTAAGTACCCACAACACAAGCCTTAATATTGAGCTTATTGTGGGACTAAATAATCAATGTGGGTTATATTTATTTATATGAATTTATATAATATGAATAACTAAATTTCTATAATTTTAATGTGACTAAAGGAGACCTGTCAAAGTAATAAATTGAAATAAAAAAAGGACCCAAAATAAGTTTTTGCTTTCATTTAATTACTTTTAACATTTTTTTTCTCTTTGTTGTCCAGAAAATCTCCAGTAGTATTACAGGCATTCTCGTTTTATATCGGATTACGCTGAAAATAGCTTTTAAACTGAATAAAACGAGATGGTAACTATTCAAGGTTTAAAGTCCATGAAATGTACATGCGATTGTTTAAATTTGCATGTAGACTTATTTCGGAATTGAACTATGCGTAAGTTATTATATTTATTTAAATATTTTGATTTCTGTTTTCAAATAGTCATACTACTATATATAAATTCAAACTGAAATAATGTCATATAGTAAAAAAGTGACTATTCAGTTCATTCGGCCTCCGCCACTGGAGGGCTTGGTCGGTTTTTATTGATTTTAATTTTAGTATATGACATCTCTTTTATGACTAAAAAACTGGACCTATTTTTTATAAGTGACGTCTGGATGGCAACTGCAGCTACATTACTGTCGCGACATTACTGCTGCGACTTTGATGTGGGCGCTGTTTAGTGACGGATTGAACGCCTTGAGTCAAAAGCAATAATGCGGCGGCGAACGTGACTCATTTTACCAAGGAAATTGACACATACGGGCGATATGAACGCCGCTGCAATAATATTGCACTGCTGTTGACATCCAAATATCACATTTAAACTGAGAAACACACGTTTTTGTATTAAGCCTCCAACTCAATCAGTTAACCACGCGACGCGATAAAGCGCGTAGTTACACTAAAGCTGCTCTTTTATTTTACAGACACGATTATGACGAAATTTACTATATACTTAGATTTACTTTCGTACATATCTGACTATTGAAAACAACTAACCCTTAACACGATAACCCGGATTAACATAAAAGGTACATTTGTAAATATAGATTTAAATAGAAATAATATTATGTACTTACCTACTTATATTTAGGTTTGCGGTCAACTCAGTGCGCTCAACATAACGTGCTCATTTTACACCATAAATTACACACATTAGCTTGTGTACCCACTTAAATATCCTCATGGACACAACAATCACATCTAATTTTAACCTCAACCGGCCTCTCATACAAGAAAACTTGGCATTCAAATTTGAATCAATGGTATTAGAAAATACAATTGAACTTGTTTCGTTCTAAAATCGAAGGAAACAAAACAAAAGCGTCTCTGTTCCATTTAATAATTATTCAAATTTAATTGGATGTATTAAATTTGTACTATTAATATTTAGGACTGTGAAAATACAATACAATACAAATATTATTTATTGCTCACCAATATCAAAAGAAACATGACTTAAATATAGCATGTAACTTAAACTATGGTAGACAACAGGCGGTCTTTTCGCTAAAAAAGTGATCTCTTCCAGACAATCTCAGATTAGAAGAGACAAGTAAAAAAAAGTTATGTAAGGTTCATCCCATGGTTCAATTATTATATCATTCGTATCATTTGTGATATACCTAGTGTGCCTACTCCAAGTGATTATGTGTATTACGTTACTGTATTATTGTCAATAAATTGATTCTAAATGAATACAGTAATGAAACAGAATGCAGTGTAAAACAACTGATGAACCAGGAGAATCAAAAGCAAATCCATTTATGTAAACGAATTCTAAAACACCTTTCCGACCACAACCACCCATAACATATCACGCACGAAAACTCCACGATCCTGTATTACCTTAACTCCGGTTTTACAGCCAACCTCTCTCGAATGTAAAATAGGTGAAATATCCGAAGTGAGTACAAGAAAAACACATTTGTGGGTGAAAGTTTCGCTAGATGGGCCGGCCGCGTGGCGTTTTACGAGTGAGTTTCATGGCGCGATTTGAGACGTTATTGAATCCGGCCCTGCTTTAATTGAATTCGGAAGTTGACGGAATTTATGATGGCCGCCGGGTTGACGGTTATATTTTTATTTGTATATAAACAATTTTTTTAGTTTATTTCTCCAATTTAAGTTTCTTGATTTTACCGATTTGGTATTTAAAACTGTGCGTATTAAATAACAACAAAATTATTTTTTTTGTTGGCGTTTTACGAGTTAGTTTCATGTTGTGATTTGAGACTTTAATAAATCCCTGCTTTAATTAAATTCGGAAGTTGATGGAATTTCTGATTGCCGCCGGTTTGACGGTTAGATTTTTATTTGTATAAATAATTTCTTTTGCTTATTTCACAAATTTAAGTTACTTAATTTTATAGATTTGGTATTAAAAACGACAGTACATACGGTGCTACTTTCCCGCACGTGTGTGGGAATGAGGACTTTCGCGTGCATATGTCGAAACTTTAAAGAGCCATATGTACTTTAAAACGTTATACGATACACGTGTGAATTTCCTATTTTCTGCACTTTTATCATAAATAACTATTTTGTGATTTTTATTATTTATGAGTGACATCTCCAGATTTAATGTGTTTTTAACCATAGAGACTATACATCTCTATTGTATTGTTGTAATTATTTATTTTAAAATTATTATAATGTAATGTTTACCCAGGTATTGGCTGTTGTATTTATAAATGTTGTTATTTATTTTTCATGTCACTATATGATGTTACTATAAATGTTGTATTGACTTGTAAAAGAGCCCTTGAGGCCTACTTGCAGAATAAATTTTTGAATTTTGAATTTTACCTAGGTATTGAACAAAAAACTTTTTTTTGGCGTTTAACGACTGACTTTCATGGTGTAATTTGAGACTTTAATTAATCCGGGTTAACTTGGTTTTTGTGTAAATACCAAATTAACAAAAACTTCGTCTTTGTATTATTATAAAAAACTCATGTTTTTTTTAAACTTCCTTAAGAGGGAAGAACAGCTTTGCGATCTTAACCGAACGTACGTACATTCTTGATGAAATTTCCATTTCGGGAGAAAACGGTATCCACTAATTAAATCTTTTTAAATTAAATTAAAGGTTTTTAGGGTTCGCTTTAAAAGAGTACATAGTTTTTTATAAAACAAAGCAAGTTTTAATCACATTTTAAAGCTGGTTTAAAAAAAAAATATGTATTTTATAAAGCAAAACCAATAAACTTAGAACATATTATACTGAAGCGATCGACATCAAAATCAAAGTGATTTGTTAAGATTTAGTGGAAACTGTTTTCTCTCAAAATGAAAATTTCATCAAAAATGTACGTACGATCGGTTAGGATCTTCCCTCTTAAAACACGAACACGCTACACGTATATACCTATGTCAATGAAATTTTTGTTAAACATTGTTAACCAAGAGATGAAAAGCACTGATTTACTAAGAGTTTAATTGTACATTTGGTGCTTTGATCGGAGTTAAACATTCTACTTTTGATTTCGAATACGAAGAAAGTAAAATACATGTGTATACGAAACATGACTAAGTACTCGTAGTTAGTAGAAACACAAGTAACATTATCCTTTTTTTTCAATCCTGACTCATCGTATGAGAGAGAAATTTTTACTAAAATATATTTTGAACATTCGATTGAAAACAATTCAATTCGATACAAAATCCTAAAAAAATACTTTGAAATGAAAGCTTCCTGAGGTCAAAACGTATCACTTTCAACCCGCTTTATAGATAAACAATGAGCCACTTTTAGAGTATGAGAAAATAAAAAGTGCAAAATCACCGGCGCCATTATGCAGTTCAGTAAAGTTTTGTTACTAAAACCTAGAATCAGCGTAAAAAAACTTCAGTTTAAAATTTTACTAAAATCTAAAACCTAACATAATTTTAAAATTTTGAATTGCGAACTAAAAATAGTTTACTTACCCACTCTGCCTCATTTTTATGCCAAAAAGGCATAAAAACAAGCACCTACCACGCTAATTCGAGAGCAGAGACTCGACCACTTAGAGTCGGCTGGCGGCGTGCATATCAAAGCCAAATTGAGGACGCTTGCTGGCCGGCTGGCGCGATATTTGAATTTCGGTCCTAGTGTCTGCGTAAGTTATGAGAAGATAGCGGAATATTGTCATCACAATCATCATTAGTATTTTATCTTAAGTCAAGTAAATTTTAACTTATTCAAAAAACTAAATATAGAACTCTTTCGCCAAATTCCTTCCGGCATGGTCGCAAGAATGCTAACGGTGTTACCCTTCTGCACCGCTAGATTTCTGGGCAAAAAAATCGCCCATTATGATCGCGTGTTGGAAGACCACGGGCCCAACCTGACCCCTCCACGTGGGACAGAGCCAGCGTGCTCACGCAATTGGCCTTTTGACATACATATCACGGCGGCTTTGGAATGATCTCCCACTCAACATCAGACAGGGTCAAAGCGAGAGTTCATTTATTTATTTTTATTTATTTAAGGTTCACCAACAATTGTTGACATCAATACATTATAAACGTACAAGCTAATACATGTAAGGAGTGGTGTCACAATTACTTACATTACAGGTAAACACGGCATGCGAAACAAATATAAGTAAACAACTATAGGACGACTTAAATTTAAACTTAAATTCTAATTACTTATGTAAAAAAAATATTTTCGGGCAGATTTTATAAATTTATTTAGTGGGTCTTAGTGCATATCCGCCTTGTCACAGCAACCATTAGCAATTTTACATTTCACAATAAAAGGGCTCATTTATTTACGACGGTGCTAGAAGTCGTATGCGAGTTTCATTACATTGTGGTATTTGATCGGTCGACTGAATTGAATGTAACCTCAATAGGTAACAGTTTTGAATGATTTATGGTTAGTTTTACTAGAATTAAATCCATCCATATCCATTCGTCCGTATCCCGGTCGATTTAAGTGTATCTCAATGTGTAGTCTAGTAGTTTAAATGAGCCCTAAGCTAAGGCTTATTCGATGATATTACTTTTTTTTTACTCAATCAGTGTCACGAGAACGTTGCCTACAAAATAAAATGTAGGTCTCTCGAGACGAGACAGCTCCAGTTATAAAAGCAATAAGAGAGTACCAGGTGCTGGTACATGAGATGCAGATGACACCTGCATCATTGCTCTTCGAGATATCTGGTAATCTTACTCATCTACAGGAACACTATACCGTATGGTTACAGCTCATCTCGTGGCGCAATACGCGCCTAGCCAAGATGAGAATCGTTGATACTCGTAGAAAACGCCTATCGAAACTTTAATAATTTGACCTATACAGTGTGTATTTTTGATACAACCACGTAATCAGAGGGTAGTTAGTTTATACAAAAAAAAAAACATAAAAAATGAGCAAGCAAGGAATCACTACCTTGTTTTAACTCAAAACGTCGCCATAATTAATGACGCGACGCCACAATAAAATAGTCACAAGTAATTACGACGTACGAAATACATTGCCGTTAAAAAAATACAGAAATTAAATATGATGTTGTGGTATTAATTTTAAATCAAAAATTCCTTTCATAATGATTTCATACCTCTTAAACCCACGTCTCGTTAAAATAGACGATAATATAAAAAAATAGACGCAGTATACATTCTTTTCTTTCCTCTTCATCTCATAACGTGCACCAAGAACGGCCGTTCCTTATTCCAACACTGGCTAACCGGTTACAGATCTCCTACATATATTCATCGTAAGTCCCCTTATCCGGCTGAATTTGTTTCGAGAGACTCGGAGCCTCACGGGTTTAACATTCCCTAATACCCTACTTTATTTTTGAATTTTCTTACAAACGGTTTCAGTTATCGTGAATTTTTGGGGTTATGTTATAAGTAAACTTAAGCCTCGTTGTGACAAAAACGTCTAAGAAAACCGGTGGATTTATATTGCTTATTTTTTAGGATTTCGTACCGAAAAGGTGTCAACGGCGACCTGATATAAACTGAGCCTGTGATGTATGTTACCTACATATAGGTATACTAAGTATGTCTTTTGATAAGTCACCTCTAGTGTAAATTTATTCGATAGCGAAACGTGACGTACGTGTTTGCGTTAAGTCTCATTTTGTATGGGATTTAGAAACACCGCGCCAAGCGGGACGTTTTGCAAACTCAAAATCCCATACACAATGAGACTTAACGCAAACGCGGACGTCACGTTTCGCTATCGACTAAATTTACACTAGGGGTTAAGTATCTCGTAAAGCGTCGTTTATTAGAGCGTTCGCCAATATCGATAAAACGAATAACGTTATCTGCCTCTCTATTGCTATCGCGTAGATATACGATCGATAGAGAGGCAAATAACTTTTTTCAATTTTTAGATATTGACGGTAGACCCTTAGAAAGATTGCTCAAGTGCACATTGAAAAATAAGCAATAAATGCTACATTACACAAATCAACTTAATAATTATTTAGAAGTACGTCTGATTTTAGTTTAAATTAAGACGATTTATTTATTTATTTGGAGGATTTCTTCAAGCGTACCTCCGAAATTGTCACAGAACTAATTATTTTTATCAAAATGAGATTATTAAGTAAAGTTTAAATAGACTTCGTGGCAACTCTGTGGTGTCAACGACCTTGGTTTTCCTACAGAACTCCTCAATTCTGATTTGTTCTCTCAGTGCAACCTAGGAAACCACCCACAACTACAGTTTAAATAGCTGGTATTCAATATAATAAAAGTTAAAACGAGTCACTTACCTATTTTAATTCAAAAATTGCTCAACATGTTTCGCTCGATAACGAGTAGCTTCAACGGCAGCTCGCGTTGGCGGACCAACGATGCAATTAGAGCCATTTTTGACTTAAAATAATTGTTTGACCCGTTTTTTTATTTAATATGTCTGGCAAACCACTTCTAACGTGCACTTGACATCAGACCAATACTTAAATGACATTGGAATCATAATATATCATCAGTTAGCTGTTATTCGCAGCTTGATTTCACTTTGACTTGTCCTTATATATATTAGGAGACGCCCGCGACAATGACAGCTAAATGATATCATTCCAATATCATTTAAATATCGGTTTCATGTGAGGTGCAAGTTCGAATTGGCCCGTGGGCCCCCAGAAGTTTTGCTTTTAAATAGCTACTCAATATTCAGATCCACTTAATCCGATTTCATCCACGCAGAAAATAATCACGTAGTACGAGGCGCGCACTTTATAAAAACATCATTTGAAGAAAATTCACAAGCTTCAGAGGCACTATAAACATGAGCTCTGACGACACATGTTTTTTACGGGCGTCAAGTTCAAGTTGAGCTAGACATGATTGGCTTAATGTTTTGTGAATTATGTGGTTGCAGAGACAAGCAGATATTAAAGACAACATATAAATAAAAAGATAAATATATAAAGAGGCTGATGATTGGAAGAGATCATGAGATCATCAAGAGATCCTGTGCCATATTTGTGTCTTTGTGTATTCTGTACAATAAAGAGTTAATATATACATAATTATAACTACATACTTAAAAGTGCAGTTCTGTTATCCATCCAATAGCGACCACAAAGTTTTTAATAAATTTGCGGTCAGGTTGTAACTGGAGATCGTGGGTTGAAAAACTCTGGCTAGTACCATATGTACCTACTGTGTATACGTGAAATCGGATGTTTCGGTATCTATATATGAAAATGGGTGTTTATAAATAATGTTAGGCTGTTGTTGAACCTAGGTCAAAACGCTACGAAACTTGAAATGTTTTATCTACCGAATGTTTCAGGATTTTAACTCATAATTAAAACGAGGCTATCGGTACAACTTTCCTAAATTTATTTATATTGACTTACAAAAGTGACATGACGTTCTTTATTGCAACAGCTGCGGAAAAGTGGTTTAGTCCGCTCTGTTACAATAACTTTAAACGAGTCTTAAGTTCTCGCTAAACAACGCGAGATAGCATTGTTGTCACTACAATCCATAGAGAAATAAGTTAGCATAGAGTTCTCACTCCGTACATCAGTTTTATTACCAAAACGCTTATTATTTTAGTAGTCGACATCTAGCATCGAGTAGCGGAATTATCATTACTGCTACTTGACAATAGATGTTGTGAGGAACGAAAAGTCTTATGTTTAACAATTTTCAGCTAATATTATAACCGGATTAACCGGAATTCTATTTTCAACTCCTTCTGCTTGTAATATTAGTTGTAATTTGTTGAGCAATACAATTTTCGTCAGTCGCGACACTTGAGACATCTAGTGTCTAGTAGTGGTACTAATAATTCCGCTAACTGGTACTAATAATACTCGATGCTAGATGTCAACTACGAAAATAATAAGCGTTTTGGTAACTAAAGTGATGTATGGACTGAGCACTCTATATACTTTATTCTCTACAAACCAACTTGTAGATTCCCAGTCTTTATTCCTTTAGTCTCTGTAGCTATTCACATTATTATTCGTTTGTGAGGGGGAACTGGGATAATGTATCTGTTTTCGTGCATATTATGACGTCATAAATAACTCAGGTTGGCGACGCACGTCACATGGTATGAGATCTTAATTCGGTTCATGAGTTATGGTGTTCTTTGGGCTGATAAATCTTGAAGCTTTGTTAGGTATGGAGGAGTGAGATTGGAAGCCATTTTGGTGGTTTCTGGAATGACAAATGGCTTAGTGTTGCCTTAATGGTATCTTAGCCTAGTAAACGGTTGTCTAAGTCTACTGGAGCTGAAGCTGTACCCCTAGTGTAAAGTTATTCGATAGCGAAACGTGACGTACGCGTTTGCGTTAAGTCTCATTTGTGATCATCTTGAGTTTCCAAAACGTCCCGCTTGACGCGCTGTTTCTAAATTCCATACAAAATGAGCCTTAACTTAATTTCTGGAGGTTCTTGGTTAGAATCCCGATATAGCCATTTATCACGAATATTTTCTATGTATTTAGGTAATTATGTAATTATTTATAGTGTGTATATCGTCGCCTAGGACCCAGAATACAAGCTTTGCTGAGTTTGGGGCTAGCCAGCATCTTTGTAAGAATTTCCCTAAATTATATATTTATGTAGGGCAGCATGATAATCCCCTATTCAATAGCGTGATTGTGAGTATCTAGTTTAAGTTTGTTTGCTCGCGCCTATCGAACGACGAGCGTGAAATGCACGCCGATCACCTAGAAGATCGTCAAGGTCGAATCAAAACCAGTTTAACCTGGACCTGAAGAGTGGAGATCAAATAGCGGTATTTAAAAAGCTTCCCGTACAAAACCGAACCCGAGTTTCTCAATGATAGAATGATGATTATCATCATCATCATCTCAGCCAAAAGACGTCCTCTGCTTGACAAAGGCCTCCTCAAGGATCACAACGAACGGTTATTCGCTGCCCTCAACCAACGATTTCCCGCAACTTTAACCAGATAAACTGATCAAAAATCGAAAAGATCAATAATAATAAATGCAAAGGACATATAGCTTTCCTTTATCTAAACTCTTTTCCCCTTCTTCATAAAACTTTACGGACTTGATTTAGGTAAATTATGTTGTATCCCTTTCTTACAAATACATAAGTCAAAATAACAGATAAAGACAAACGTTTCATAGCTAATTCAGGCCAGTAACGCGTTTATGAATAAGGCCATTTAACCAACCAAATATAAAATCGCCTGGATCTGTCACGACTTGACTTTAAACTACATTATTTGATCATGTAATGTTTTCATCTACCCTCAACTAGCTTAAGGAGCCATTTGAGGGTAGATTTTTTTTACTTTTATTTAAATACCTACAGATACAGAGTATAAATTAGGGTGTGCTCGTAATGAACCCTATAAATAAAGGCCTTAGGCACTAATATGTGCCTGTAGAGTAAAACAACGAACTTTATAAAATCAATGTAAATACCATAAGATGTGTGTTAAATTGTCCATCTACTATTTTTCCCGTTTCGTTGAAACACTGCGGAAATCGTAAGCCCTCGAATCAATACATCTGTTACAATTACCTATCATTATATTTTACGCGTTAGGGCTGGAAGAGGGAAATCCACATCGATTTCCCCATAATTATGTTACGCTCTCCTTATTCGCAACTAAAGCCTTACGTACACTGGAGCAAACGCGACAATGAAACGTAACACACAATACCGTAAACTTAAGTAAGTTTAGTCCACAACTTACAACTATCGGCCAATTTAAAGTTAAAGTTCGTGTAAAATATATTTTCTCAAACTTGCAATGAAATGTTGACATGACTTACTTCAAATTAAGTCCGGAAATATGTACTACGTATCCGGTGCGATGAGTGAAGATGGTAGGTATGTAAAGGAATTTTTATACAGCGTTACACGGTCTGTAAAGCAACCTTTTGTTTTTAAACGTCAAATTGTGACACGTCTTGGCATTCAACCGTGAAATAGTAGTAGATTCGTAATTTGTTTTTAGCTTTACCTATGAATAAAACAAATTGACTACATTGTTTTTTCATTGCAAGATTGAGAAAAGCACTACACAAATCTCGGCGAGAAACGGGTTGCGTATCCCTATCCACTTGGCTATCTATATCTACTTGGCCTACAACCTTTCGTTTCCGGGCCTCTATAGTAATGAACGAATACATATGTATTGTTTGAAATTATGTTAAGTTTGTGATATAAAATTGAAGATTATCCAATCAAGGGATCTCACTGCATTTGAGAGCTTCTACCAAAAAACCTCGACTGAAATGGGTGCCTATTATTTGTGACTGCGGCCGGCATAACGTCCCACTTTGTCGCTTGCTATAAGGACGAGATTTGCTTGTATGTATATAGTTATATACGAATAACCCGTCACGGCATCCATATGGCAAACGACAAAGTGGGACGTTTTGCTGGCCGCGGTCACATTTTATGGTGCCATCTAGTGTTATCTTTTTTTTAACCTTTTCTAAGATTACAAGAGTTCGTACTTAGATTCAGATTCAGATTTATTTATAACACAACATACAATTACTTTACAAATTAAATTCATGTCAAGTTATATGAATATATGTTGTAATCGTCTTAATTCTGATAATGACTAAAAATAAAATCATAATCCAGATAGCAACAATTGTAAAATGGAAACTTTCACCTGAAAAGCATCGTCAAACCAGGATATATAAAAAAAATCAATAATAAAATATAAATAAAATCAATAAGAAAGAAAAACAATCTCAAACATAGAAAAATTTATGATACATTTATGTCAAAAAATTCACTTATTGAATATAATGAGTTGTCTAGCAAAAAGTTTCTCAATCGACGCTGAAAATCGTATTGGATGTTCCCGTCCTTATTTCTAAAGGATAAAATGAAAATATTAAATAAGGATATGTTTTTATTATGCTTAATTTGTACTTTCAGCCAGGCAAGTTTGATTTTACGTTTAAGAGTCATAATACTCGTAGTAAATTTAGTTAAAAAAAAAAACACATATAACAATAATATAAAAAAAAATACGAAAAAATTAATCACATTTAGACATTGTGATTAATTTTTAGAAAAAAATTAAGTCTAAAATTGCTCCTAATTCCCCAGACCCGTTAAAAAATGTCTCAGTCGATCTCAATAAAAACTGTAGCCTCTGAAATAACAAAAAAAAACATACTGCGATTGACATGTCAGACTATGCTTAATAAAGAAATAAATGAATGAATGAATAAGTACACGAAAATGTAACTACCTTAAAAATACACTGTAGTATAAATCGCCAGTCTAAACGCTGTACAGGTTCTAAGAGGGTCCCCTAAACCTTACAACATAAATTAACTTCCAAATAATCTCGGATCGAGAGGCTGCAGCTTTTATTGAGATCGACTGAGACATTTTTTACGTGTCTGGGGAATTAGGAGCAATTTTATACATTGTGATTTGTTTTTTTCGTAAATTTTTAATAAAACCTCAAACAAATAATCATTTTTTTTACAATAACTCATGGTTGAGTGGTATATTGTTTCCTTGTTTGCTTTGTTTTGATTTGCTGGCTTTCTGGTTTTATTTATTGAACTTTTTATGGGACGATAAAACAGGTTTTTTAATAGCAGTGGTTATTTTCATAGATAAAAAAATTGTGATAGATATGTTCATTATTTTAATGTTATGATTGCCTCGTTGGACATTAAGTAAATTGTTTTTCGTACCTCATTTTACAAGTATGTCTATTTAAGTAAGTTGTACGGTTTATTCTTTTAATTTCTGTGTTATTTGTATTCATATAATCGCTTTTACTTATTTATACGTTTATTTTATTACTTTTTACAGCAGTTTTTACTCGCAAAGAATAGTGCTTAAGAGGAAAGAGAACGGCTTTTTCTCCATAAAAACGTAGTCCCCATTTTCCTCTCTGGATAGTCTGGACATTATAGAAAATATTTTTACGTAATTTGATGTATATTAAACACACGATCGCCCATACAAATACATAATTAAGTTTAGTATGTAAGGTAAAAAATAAATATAAAGAGTGTAACTTGTCGCCTACAAACTGTCATGCAGTTTGGCGAAGCTTTAAATAAAGTATCGTACATTAAGGGTTTGTATAAATAAATAAAATAAAAAAAGAGAAAACGTTTTTCCATTTTTAATTCTTCTAAATATTTTCCATTCTCCTTGATTTTAGGGTTCCATACCAAAAAGGTACAAAAGGAACCCTTGTTTAGTATGTTATTCACACAATGAAAAACTAGGTTTATAGGAATTCATTTTTTTTTTTTCAAAATTTGCAAAACAAAAATATTTTTTTTAGCGAAACCTATATATTATGCTGAAGCGATCGACATTAAAATCAAAGTGATTTGTAAGATTTAGTTAGTGGAAACCGATTTCTCCTGAAATGGAATTTCATAGAAAAATTACCGTTATATCGTTAGATTCGAAAAGCTATTCTTCCCTCTTAAGTAGTAGTGTTTGTAGTCGTTTTCTATGTAAAAATTGTTTAGTATCCATACGTATGAACTAGGTATAGACGTTGTTTACAGTACATTCAAAACACGACACATCCCCTGAGACGTTTAATATTTACCATGACTCTCTCTGATTGGCTCGTTACTGCAGTTGTGTGTTTGCGTTGCCGGTTCGTTGGCTCGGGGGTGTTTTTTCAGGAGCTAACGATGGATAAAGTTATTGGAAGACGTGTTGCCTTGGAAAAACACCTTTGAAATGGCAGTGGCCTATTTTTGGCGGAAACTTGCGTTTGCGATACACGTTCCACGATGTGAACGGGGATTGATTAAAAGTTTAAGGATAGAGTGAAGGGGGATTTTTATGGTAATACAAGTTTATTTGCAGTACTTACTAACAAACCTTATTTATGATTCGTTTTATAATACAGTAACTTTATATCTTTATTTTTTGCAGACTTGTTTATGATGTTGGCGCAATGAATAATGCAAGTTTGTGACCTCGAGCGCCGAACGCAACTTTCGTTCCGATTCGAAGAATGAGATACGATAACGATACGTTCTGGTTTAGACAAGCTCTCATTTAGATATCGTTTGTATGTCGTATAATTGACAAAAGCAGCTCGATTCGGGCAACCAATGTCACTATGACGTTAGAAAAATCGTAGATAGATCTTATTGGGATCACAGCGGAATCGAAATAAACGTCAAAATTTAACATGTCGTTTAGTTATCGATCTTTTAAAGATCTTTCCAAGATCTTAAACGTGTTTTAATCATTCTTCGAATCAGGCCTTTTGTCAAAAATATAAATCACCGCGGAAATTTATGTTATATATAATTTCGGGTTTCATCGATAGGTACCAAAAAAAAAGGTCTAGTAGTACTTTTTAGATAGCTTTGGTACGGTGACAGCTGTCATCTCCATACCATACAACTTCCGAGTATAACCTTAAAAAGCAAAATATACAAAATATGTATGTGAAAAATATTATGATTCTCAGAAAACTAAGAGAAACATGCAATCAATTTCAAATTTAACTTGTACAAGCTTCTATTTCTTCTTTTAAAATATGGCTTCCACTTTTTACACTTAAAATAAGTTTTTCGTCTAGAGCATGACGTTGTTCGGTACTTTTAGTGAAGAGCTGATAGCTGGACTTTACTTAAAGCCACGATGGATTGCCGGGTGTTGATAAAACATGGTTAAACGCGTTTCAAGATTAGTTTTTCATTAGCTGCACACTTCCATTTTTTACTGCATAATAAGCTATCAATATTACACTTTAAACGACATGAATGAGCAAAACACCAAAAAAATATTCTAGAGACGTCTTCGCCATCTTGAATTTCAACGACAAACACTTGTCCAGGCTCTCGTAGTATTTCGAGATTACGTCAACGTTAATCTATTTTATAAGGCTTTAAATTAGAGGTCCCAAAGAGGTTAGGTACATATCACACTTAGATTTGACGATAAAGGCGTGTTCAGATATTTTATGAGCACCTTGGCTGCTCCGATACAGTGTTGGCCGAACTTTAATTGCAATTGACCATTATAAATTGAACCGTAACCGTAACGGACGGTTACAGTTTAAGGTTCAATTTATAGTGGTTAATGGCCAATAATTTTTAATTGCATTAACTTTTTGGCCAACACTGATCCGATATATCTGATGGCGACTACACAACACAGCAACAGCAACAGTCTTGAGGGCCTACCGCGAATCACTTCGCTTGTCAGTTCGTCTATTTGTCTCTTTTTCTATCGTTCGAATATGAAAGAGCGATAAAGATGATTTATTATAACTCAAAATAGGTTATCGGCGTTCCAAAGTTACAGTGACAAATTGTATCCCATCAAAAACATTTTCATGTAAAATGTTGCCAAGACGAGACCATAAGGCACTGACAAAAAGTTATCAGATCTCTTGTAGAGCTAAGTTTCTAACTGTACAACCAAATACACCTACCCCAGGATAGTATTAATCCTATAAACCAAATTGCAGCTTACTAGGACTTCAGGAATTACTCTAAGAATTTTGATGATCTCAGACAGGCTCAAACCAAGCTCTCGTTTAAGCGCATGTTACGCAAGCACTTTTTCGACAAACTCTCTGGTTAATTGTCCATCGTAGTCATAGTATTTTTTGCACTGAGTACATAAATTAATATAATGTATATTTAAGTATAGTATATTTATGTAAGTTTATTACCGTTAGTATATATTATTTATCGCTATTTTGCTTGTTTTAAGTGTTTTGTTGTGTTTTTTTTGTTTAATGCCTGCACGTACTACTGTTTCTGTTTAGCCTGATGGTTGACTGGTAGAGAATGCCTTTAGGCATTAAGTTCGCCATTTGTACTTTATTTGTTATATTGTGCAATAAAGTTTAAATAAATAAATACATGATCATCAGTGACTGAGTGAGCGAGTGACGAAATCGGGGTTTTTTTAGATATGAATAAAATCTAAAGTATGAAAGCTATGCAATTGAATTTATTTGTGCTTAATAAATTCATTTTTGATATTATATCCCGTGAATTTTGTTTTTCTGGTATAATCTAAACCCAAGTTATGAGGGTTCAAAAAAGCGATGAAGGGCTTCGAAAAAAGGTAGGTGCCCTTGCGGTACGCTTTGCTCGTCTTGGCGCCCAGATATGTGAGAGATATGCACGTGCTAACGAGCTCCCGCTCACCGAAAGAGAAAGAGACAAGAACATGTTTAACAACGAGAATGAGAAAGATGAAAGAAATGCGAAAATTAATCAAAAATAACAGATTTCTTCTTAGGTAAAGAAATAAACATGGAAATATTTTTTGTGCTCCTTTTGTATGAGTATTACCTATCTACAGTTATATAATATCATTGTGAGGAGGCAAAAACAGAAACTCGAATTTACTTTTTTTCCGGTAGATCAGAATCGATTGGCATAGAGTGAGCCTTATTAGCCTTATGTCCTTAGAGTAGAGTTTACGTATTGTAAGTTAACTATGTGGACGGTACGAATGGCTCACATAAATTACGAGGATAATAGATGTCAAATTTCTTGGTCTGTATGGTAACATGACCGATCTCAAGTAAATAGGATAAAGGCAAGCAAATAATGATGATTAATTTGTCTCCATACTTAACCCCAGTTATAAATAGAAAGACTCCACGGCAGCATAATACGACCGGTTTGGCCTAGTGGGTAGTGACCCTACCTACGAAACCGACGGTCACGGGTTCGTTAGGGACATTTACTTGTGTAATAAACACAGGTATTTGTTCCTGAGACAAAAGTGTTTTCTATGTACTTAGATAATTATGTATTTTTCTATATACGTATGTATATCGTTGCCTGGTTGCCATAGTACAAGCTTTGCTTAGTTTTGGCTAGGTCAATTTGTGTAAAAGCCAACCCCACACTAGTGTCTCCCAAACGTCGGCGTTTTATCTACTCTATGGCTGCTGCTCGACGCAACGTTGGCGCAACTGCGCAGCGACTTCATTTTTCTATAGCGCCGACTGGACGTTGACGCTCAAAAGACGCTAGTGTGTGGTGGGCCTAAGATTGTCTCCAAATATTTATTTTATTTATAACTTTTATATAACTCAAATTATTCGCAAATTATCTCCAAAATTAGAAATTCTATGTGGTTAAATCAGTAACACCATGGAATAACTTATTTTATAAGCAACAGAAACAAAGCATTTACAAGCTAGCATTCAATAAACAAGTTATCATAACTCAAATTGGAAACTTCTGGAAATCTCACAAATTAAATTGGCAGTTAAAAACTGGTGCCCGAAATACAATGTTTAATAAAGTTTTGTTGCGAACAAGCTCTTCAAAGGGCGCTTTCTCTATGCATAGGGTTGGCAACTGGAAGTTTGTGAAAAAAACATTTTTTTCGTGTCAATAAACAACTTTCTTTAAGAAAAGGTTTCAGGGAGCTTTTATTATATACCGGCTTTAACACACAGCCCGATTCGAACTTTTAGATACGTCAAATAATCTAGATAAATGTGGATCGTTTGTGAAGCGACGTTTTTGTATATAGAAACGTTACTTTTGACACTGATATATCCGATCCATATCGTATCTAGACCTAATATTTGACGTATCTTAAATTTCAAATCGGGCTGATATTGCACTGCTGTAGCACTGTCCGTTTTCGTAGCGCTACGCTACGTGAACGATGAGTTCATTAACCTCTGAATCTGTTCACCAGTAGTTGTGGAAATTCTTGAGGGATATTTTAGATTTCTTGTATTCAAAATGACTAGCATAATATCACTCATATACACCGTCGCGTAATTAAAAGCCATAAGTCTTATATCTGTTTGTTTGTTTGACAATAAAAAGCCATCCATTTAGAATTGGCCTTTATATTAAGAAATAACCCAAAATATATATGGAAATTTTAGCCTCCATCACGTCATAAATATACGCAAAAAAGGTCAGACTAAAAACGTGACGTAATGGAAGTGACAACTCTGGAATAATTTTTAATGATTGAAGCAGTGCTCTCGGCTAAAGATTATTAGTGCGAAAATGCAAAAAACCTGACAGTTTAAATATTTTTGAGCACTCAGCACTAGTAATATGGAGTTCTTCAATTTGTTTAAGATCTTCATACATTTAAAAAAAGAGTGCACTCCCATCTTAGAGGCCGGCAACGCATTTGAGACTCGTGTTGCAGGTGTCCATTGGTGATGGTAACTGCTTACTATTTATTTTAAAAAATAGGTCACTTGTATTAATTTTGATTGCACTTGACTATTTATTAAAAAAATATCAAAATCAGATCTTAGGCAACCCTACGTATAGTAGGTACGTATTCCATATAATTTTCCTCGATTCCTTTCGGGACGTGTTCAAACATTTCCTACGATTTACCTTTGTTTTTGATAAACACACGGGACTGTTTCTGAGATCCTTGATTACAGTTTACCGTACGAGGGCAAACCTACCGTACCTTTCAGATCGACTGGTATTCAGGGATCTATTGTTAGACTCGCATGAGTGATCAAAGTGGTCAATATGATGGGTAAATTTTTTTTTTCCGAATGTTGTGTGTAACGACACGAAGGCGGATATTATGTAGGTGGGTCAAAATTATTTTCGATGTCTTGCTTTTTGTTCCCAAAAAATGTGACGATGTGTAGTAGCTTTTTGTATGAAATGAAATTATTTTTAAACTGTTCTCATGCAAATTATAATCTACAGCTAGAAAGAGATGCAATAGCACTCGACTATTTTTAGGGTTCCGTAGCCAAATGGCAAAAAACGGAACCCTTATGGATTCGTCATTTCTGTCTGTCTGTCTGTCCGTTCGTATGTCACAGCCACTTTTTTCCGAAACTATAAGAATATACTGTTGAAACTTGGTAAGTAGATGTATTCTGTGAACCGCAAAATAGAAAAAAAAAACTATAAGTTTTGGGTTTTGGAAGCGGTGGTGGCCGAGTGGATATGACGTCCGACTTTCAATCCGGAGGTCGCGGGTTCAAATCCTGGCTCGTACCAATGAGTTTTTCGGAACTTATGTACGAAATATAATTTGATATTTACCACTAGCTTTTCGGTGAAGGAAAACATCGTGAGGAAACCTGCATACATCTGCGAAGAAATTCAAAGGTGTATGTGAAGTCCCCAATCCGCATTGGGCTAGCGTGGGGACTATAGCCCGAGCCCTCTCGCACATGAGAGGAGGCCTGTGCCCAGCAGTGGGACGTATATAGGCTAAATTATTATTATTATTATTTTAAGTTTTGGGGGTTCCCCCATACTTAGAACTGAAACTTAAAATTTTTTTTTCGTCAAACTGGTGGGGTCTTCACAGTGGGGTGTCTATGGATAAGTCTTTAAAAATGATATTGAGTTTTCTAATATCATTTTTTTTCTAAACTGAATAGTTTGCGCGAGAGACACTTCTAAAGTGGTAAATTGTGTCCCCCCCCCCCCCCCGTAACTTCTAAAATAACAGAATGATAACACTAAAAAAAATATATGATATACATTACCATGCAAACTTCTACCGAAAATTGGTTTGAACGAGATCGACTAAGTAGTTTTTAGGGTTCCATACCCAAAGGGTCAAAAACCCTATTACTATAACTGAGACTTCGCTGTCCGTCCGTCTATCACCAGGCTGTGTCTCATGAACCGTGATAGCTAGACAGTTGAAATTTTCACAGATGATGTATTTCTGTTGCCGCTGTAACAACAAATACTAAAAACAGAATAAAATAAATATTTAAGGGGGGCTCCCATACAACAAACATAATTTTTTGCCGTTTTTATAAACAATGGTATGGAACACTTCGCGCGCGAGTTCGACTCGCGCTTGCCCGGTTTTTTTTAATTCGTCATAAATGGTACGGAACCCTTCATGGGCGAGTCCGACTCGCACTTGGCCGCTTTTTTATAAATATTATAGGACATTATTACACAAATTGACACAAGACTACTTGTGTTGTGTGGCCTCAGACAACGATATATATAATATATAAATATTTTAATTCATAGAAAACATCCAAGACTCAGGAACAAAATATCCTTGCTTCTCACAAAAATAAATGCCCTTACTGGGATTTGAACCCAAAATCATCGGCTTCATAGGCAGGAGAGCGCCCGTCGTAATGACAGACAGAGACAAGTTTTCGTGATTTTTTTTCTACCGAGCCATCAAATTTAAGCCCTTAATGTTTTAGTTGGAGTTTGCCCTAGCTTGCTTCTATGTGATTTTTATGGTACTTGTCTTTGTGGACACGTGTTATAATTCAATATAAAAACTATAATTTTGCGTCAGCCTGTTAACTGAAATACATAGGTCACTAGACTAGATAAGTTTTGCAATAGACAAATATGAAACAGATAGGTGGCTTATGACATATACTTTTTTCAAATATTTTTGTCTGGAAAACATTTACTTTCTTTTTAAATTTACTTATTAAAAATAGATTTAAACTTTGAATGTCGGCGTGGGCTAGAGACGACATACGATTATTTTATATAATATTTTCATTTCATGCAAAGTTAAATCTATTTTAATAAGTAGATTTACAAAGAATGAAAATGGTTTCCCGCCAACTATTGTCTATAGAAATATATTAGTTTTAAAAAGTATATGTCATTTCCCCCTCTTTGTTTCATATTTGTTATACATTGTCATTAAAAAAAAAACTTATCTAGTGACATAGGTATATCAGCCCCGCGACAAAGTGGCGCGCAGTACATGGATTGTAAACTCATTAACGCAAATTCGTCGGCCTTTCGTCGGAGCACGTAATGGTGATGGGTGCCGCTAAGCTCCTCGCTCATTCTGGTTGGTTGAGTGTTTCTTGGAACCAGTATATTGTGACCTCGGGCGTGTCATTTCACTCGCATTTCTGTAAATTTGCCTCTTACTAATGTGACGATGGAAAGCATTAAAAAAACGTTTCGGGACATCACATCCTTGGTTATGAAATTTATTTTTTCCATAAAAAATTAAACTTTCTTTAAGTAATACTTGTCAAATTTTCAAGTAGTTTTCTAATTTTTTTGGAATTTTTCCAAAACTTTAATACAGGTTGTACGTACCTACTACGCTCCTCGATTTTTTTTTTTGATAATATCTAATAATTGTTTTATTGGTAACGACAAAGATATTTTGTCAGCAATTATTTTAACTTGAAGTAAATCTTAGATTGAGGCAAACACTGCCTACGTTGGCCTAAAGCTTTCGAACTGTTGCCAACATTGGCCCAAAACCTTCACGAAGCAAGTAGAGTAATCTCATAGGTGCTGAAGTTACTGCCACGGTGTAATCCTCGAGATTATTCTAAGAACGGCCTTGGGACGCTGCATGCATTGAACTATTCCACTTATATGCATACGGTATGTAAACTAACTAAGGATAGTTAGAGAGAGCTGAGAGAATCATAATATTTATCTTTTCTTTAACGCCCCAACTAAGTGCTACAAGATCTCGTGTTGCTCCAGACTTCATAAATGTCACGTAAAATAAATGATTCTACAGTGAGTATTTTTGATATTAACCAAAAACGTAAACTAGTACGAGTATAGGTTTTAGTGCTATAAAACGATTCTTAAGAGTCCTTATTCCTACAGACGAGCGTATTTTGTAAAATGCTTCCTTTTTCATTCAAGATTACGACGTAACTATTAGTATTTATTCAAAAACTGATAACGTACTTAAATAATCGTTTCCTAAACTAGGGGCTCCAACAGTTCAAATTTTCATTTTCTCTTTTAAACCTCTTTTTTAATGAGGTTTTTTGGGAGTCTTTTCCAAATTTTGCAGTGAGATGTGGCGTTTCGGTTCTCAATTTTGCTATAAACAAGAATCATTTGGTACATGAATGACTACAATTTGATTCAACATATCTCGTACGAGGGGCTGGAATGATTAACAATCGAAGATTCATTTGAAAAAACTGATAAAATACCTTCCGAGTTTTCTTCATTTTTTTGGCGAAAACAGGGTTTTATTATATTTTATTACCGCAAATTGTACGCATATTTTGCTTTAAAAATAATATTATAGCAAACTGTAACTTTATGTTAACCTATAAAAAAAAAATCGTAACTATGGGACCTACATTGCCGTAAATTTATATTTTTTTAAAACACGTATAAATCACGCAGCAGCGACGCCCCGCTCTCAGTCCGCGCGGAGCGCGCTTAGAGGACGGACCTGTGCTCGATTGTCAGGCATTCGTTGCGATCGTAATCAGCTACGGAGTTCCGAGAAGTGCTATATACTGCGATTAGAAAATCTTAATAAAAGTTCATTTTGTACAGTATGCCTAACAGACTCGCTTATTGATGGATTTTCAGTGTTACTTTTTTTTTAATACTAAGTCGGTGGCAAACAAGCATACGGCCCGCATATGTACGCCTGCAACTCCAGAGGAGTTACATGCGCGTTGCCGACCCTAACCCCCTCCCGCCCCTCGTTGAGCTCTGGCAACCTTACTCACCGGCAGGAACACAACACTATGAGTAAGGTCTAGTGTTATTTGGCTGCGATTTTCTGAAAAACGCATTTTCACTTGAAATTACGTTAGGGTTTGCATTATTATTTTTGACCCGGATGAAGTCCAAGTTCTCATGATGGAGTCAGGAGTTGGTCACCAGAACTCCTAATCTACTAATTATAATCCCATCATGTTTGGGCTCAAAAGATTTGCCCTGACGAACACCATCGATCTAGATGAGGTCCAGGGTCTCATGATGGAGTCAGGAGTTGGTCACTAGAACTCCTAATCTACTCATTATAATTCCATCGTGTTTGGGCTCAACAGAGTTGCCCTGATGAGCACCTTCAATCTAGATGAGGTCCAGGGTCTCATGATGGAGTCAGGAGCTGGTCACCTGAACTCCTAATCTACTCATCATAACTCCATCGTGTTTGGGTTCAATAGAGTTGCCCTGACGAGCACCATCAATCTAGATGAGGTCCAGGGTCTCATGATGGAGTCAGGAGCTGGTCAACAGAACTCCTAATCTACTCATCATAACTCCATCGTGTTTGGGCTCAATAGATTTGCCCTGATGAACACCATCGATCTAGATGAGGCCCAGGGTCTCATGATGGAGTCAGGAGTTGGTCACCAGAACTCCTAAACTACTCATCATAACCTCATCGTGTTCGGGCTCAATAGATTTGCCCTGACGAGCATCATCAATCTAGATAAAGTCCAGGGTCTCATGATGGAGTCAGGAGTTGGTCACTAGAACTCCTAATCTACTCATTATAATTCCAACGTGTTTGGGCTCAAAAGATTTGCCCTGATGAGCACCATCGATCTAGATGAGGTCCAGGGTCTCATGATGGAGTCAGGAGTTGGTCACCAGAACTCCTACTCTACTCATCATAACTCCATCGTGTTTGGGCTCAATAGAGTTGCTCTGACGAGCACCTTCAATCTAGATGAGGTCCAGGGTCTCATGATGGAGTCAGGAGCTGGTCACCAGAACTCCTAATCTACTCATCATAACTCCATCGTGTTTGGGTTCAATAGAGTTGCCCTGACGAGCACCATCAATCTAGATGAGGTCCAGGGTCTCATGATGGAGTTAGGAGCTGGTTACCAGAACTCCTAATCTACTCATCATAACTCCATCGTGTTTGGGCTCAATAGATTTGCCCTGATGAACACCATCGATCTAGATGAGGTCCAGGGTCTCATGATGGAGTCAGGAGTTGGTCACCAGAACTCCTAATCTACTCATCATAACTCCATCGTGTTTGGGCTCAATAGATTTGCCCTGATGAACACCATCGATCTAGATGAGGTCCAGGGTCTCATGATGGAGTCAGAAGTTGGTCACCAGAACTCCTAATCTATTCATCATAATGGTAATTTGATGGTGCTTGTCGGAGTAAATCTATTGAGCCCAAACACGATGGAGTTATGATAAATAGATTACGAATTCTGGTGACCAACTCCTGACTCCATCATGAGACCCTGGACTTCATCTAGATCGATGGTACTCGTCAGGGCAAATCTTTTGAGCCCAAACACGATGGAATTATAATGAGTAGATTAGGAGTTCTAGTGACCAACTCCTGACTCCGTCATGAGACCCTGAACATCATCTAGATTGATGGTGCTCGTGAGGGCAAATCTATTGAGCCCAAACACGATGGAGTTATGATGAGTAGATTAGGAATTATGGTGACCAACTCCTGACTCCATCATGCGACCCTGGACTTCATCTAGATCGATGGTACTCGTCAGGGCAAATCTTTTGAGCCCAAACACGATGGAATTATAATGAGTAGATTAGGAGTTCTAGTGACCAACTCCTGACTCCATCATGAGACCCTGGACATCATCTAGATTGATGGTGCTCGTGAGGGCAAATCTATTGAGCCCAAACACGATGGAGTTATGATGAGTAGTCTAGGAGTTCTGGTGACCAACTCCTGACTCCATCATGAGACCCTGGGCCTCATCTAGATCGATGGTGTTCATCAGGGCAAATCTATTGAGCCCAAACACGATGGAGTTATGATGAGTAGATTAGGAGTTCTGTTGACCAGCTCCTGACTCCATCATGAGACCCTGGACCTCATCTAGATTGATGGTGCTCGTCAGGGCAACTCTATTGAACCCAAACACGATGGAGTTATGATGAGTAGATTAGGAGTTCTGGTGACCAGCTCCTGACTCCATCATGAGACCCTGAACATCATCTAGATTGATGGTGCTCGTGAGGGCAAATCTATTGAGCCCAAACACGATGGAGTTATGATGAGTAGATTAAGAATTATGGTGACCAACTCCTGACTCCATCATGAGACCCTGGACTTCATCTAGATCGATGGTACTCGTCAGGGCAAATCTTTTGAGCCCAAACACGATGGAATTATAATGAGTAGATTAGGAGTTCTGGTGACCAACTCCTGACTCCATCATGAGACCCTGGACTTCATCTAGATCGATGATACTCATCAGGGCAAATCTTTTGAGCCCAAACACGATGGAATTATAATGAGTAGATTAGGAGTTCTAGTGACCAACTCCTGACTCCATCATGAGACCCTGAACATCATCTAGATTGATGGTGCTCGTGAGGGCAAATCTATTGAGCCCAAACACGATGGAGTTATGATGATTAGATTAGGAATTATGGTGACCAACTCCTGACTCCATCATGAGACCCTGGACTTCATCTAGATCGATGGTACTCGTCAGGGCAAATCTTTTGAGCCCAAACACGATGGAATTATAATGAGTAGATTAGGAGTTCTGGTGACCAACTCCTGACTCCATCATGAGACCCTGGACTTCATTTAGATCGATGGTACTCGTCAGGGCAAATTTATCGAGCTCGAATACGATGGAATTATAATGAGTGATTAGGAGTTCTAGTGACCTACTCCTGACTCCATCATGAGACCCTGGACTTCATCTAGATTGATGGTGCTCATCAGGGTAAATCTATTGAGCCCAAACTCGATGGAGTTATGATGAGTAGATTAGGAGTTCTGGGGAGTTCTGGTGACCAACTCCTGACTCCGTCATGAGACCCTGGACCTCATCTAGATCGATGGTGTTCGTCAGGGCAAATCTTTTGAGCCCAAGCACGATGGAATTATAATGAGTAGATTAGGAGTTCTGGTGACTAACTCCTGACTCCATCATAAGAACCTGGATGGACTTCATTCGGGTCAAAAATAATAATACAAACCCTAACGTGATTTCAAATAACACTGAAACTCTATAGCACTAATGTGCGCAAACGATTGGCATCTTGACTACGCAGCATGGGTGCGTAGCCACCATGCCAATCGATACGACAACGAAACACTATCTGTCTCTCTCTCGTACTAATATGCACAAACGATTGGCATCTTGGCTGGGCAGCATGGGTGCGTAGCCAACATGCCAAACGTTTACGATACGACAAGGAAACACTATCTGTCTCTCTATCGCACTAATATGCGCAATCGATTGGCTTCTTGGCTAGGTATCATGGGTGCGTAGCCAACATGCCAATCGTTTACGATACGACAACGAAACACTACTCTCTCTCTATCGCACTAATATACGCAAACGATTGGTATTTTGGCTAGGCACTAAGCAAGTGTGTGGCCAACATGCCAATCGTTTACGATACGACAACGAAACACTATCTGTCTCTCTATCGCACTAATATACTTTATTTATACCTGCAGTCATTTAGTAACTTCTTCATTTTCCATTGGTGTGAAAGAGACAGAATAAAGAGCAAGGGTTATAGTACACTCTGTAGTCTGTACACTTAGTAGTAGTGTACATTTAAAAAAAATACTACTGTGCATATACAATAAAATAAAGAGTGCCCATATGATATCATATGACACTAAAATTAATGTTGCTTGAAATTATATTGAAAACTATCAAGATTATTCTAGTCTGCATTGAAACGCGCGTCGCGTTGCCGGCGCTCGCGTACCGAGCGCCAACGCCATCTATCGAGCGTTATTTCGTGAAATCGGAGAACGCTCCAAGGATTAAGGGCTCTTAAAAGTTTTTTTTATTTAGTCTCAACTGCCAAAGCATAATTAATTTTTGATTTTTTTTTCGAGCTGCAATATATTTCGTACATCATAGATGACACTTCTGACGTCTCATCATTAAATGCAACGTTTTGAGTTAAAACAAAGTACTGGTACATTGCTTGCTGAATTATTTTATATAGAAAAATAAAAGTCGTATATTTTTAGTTAAAGTGAGAGTGTGTTTATTAACACCTATACTAACTATCCTTTAGTTATGTTGTGGTATCAAAAATACATACTATATAATATAATAGAATGCAAAAAAGAATAAAATCGGATAGCTTTTACATTGGCACTGATGAATTTACGTATTGAAAAAATAAACTATTTACGCCACAATATTACTAAACTTTTTATACGAAAATTTACCGACATTAAATTATACTACTTGTTGTTGTATTCACTGGTAATTTCACTTGTCCACAGAACTACCTCCAGACAAGCCAACAATAAAGGCGGAAAAGGGATGGTATGCATCGGGCGATTCGCTTCGCGCACAATGCTCATCCCCGCCTGCCGATCCTCCGGCAAATCTCACGTGGCTTCTAAATGGACGAGATGTAAGTAAATTGCCGGAGATATCATTTCACATCAGATTCGTTATTCTCATATCCATCAATACTTAGGCGTTCAGGCACGCATAAAAGAGCAATGACAGCGCATCTCATCGCACGCCCAGCGCGCTGCGCGGTGAGCGACAGTACGCGACGCGCGGCTATCTGTACCCTTGATCATGCACAGTCAGTGCTTGAAAATGGAGTCATGTAACCTTACCACGAGTTGATACTGCGTAAACTCGATCGAAATTTATCTCGCTCGCATTGGTGTATTGGTGCGATAGAGAGGGAAACCGAAACATATCGCGCGAGTGACTAAAAATACGTGAGTCAAATCGTAAAATTAGCTGGATATAATAATAATAATAATAAACCCGCGGGGGCAGCTTGTGGCGAGCTGACGGTGAGTGGCGACACCGCGGACCCCTATTCCAGAGGGTCCTTTCATTTGGCCCTCGCCTCTGCGCTTGCCTTCACCGGCCGGCCAGAGTGGAGTCGCAAGAGCGGGACCTATGCTCCAGGTTGGAAGTGTAAAATGTCATAACGCCGGCGGCCTGGTGAACGGATTACCGGGATCTGGCTGCCGCAGACTCACCTCTCGACAATCTCACAGCCGCTCCAAAGTGTTGCCCTATTGTCGCACTGTGCGTGCGGCCGTTGTGGGGCCCACTCAATGAGTTGGCGAGTCACCACCTGTCTTAAACAATTCCGAGACTGATTGTCACGGCAGGTGTCCGTTAGTCTCCTCCCATAGCCCATTATCCAGTCCATCCAACTTTCAAATCAATAGCCTTATGACCTTAGATCCCATCGCAGCACAAAAGTGCTGCACTGCAATAGTCTTTGCACCTGGCGGGGACCATCTCCGGATGTATCATGTTGTGCGCTCGGGGATGGTATCCGCCACGTGTATCCCTTGCTTTTAGATTAATTTGTCTTAAAGGGCCTCTGCGCTGTTGGCTTCGGCCCCACGCATGCCTCCCAAAGGTCCGGGACCCCATGGTCCCGAGATATGGTAAGACAGACAAATAATAATAATATTCTTTATTGTGCACAACGAAAACATGATAAATATGATATACTTAATGTGTGCCATCACATAATATGTATATTAAGTATGCGTAACGTATTACTTTAGCACTTATATTATGAGTAACAATTTGCTCGCCAGTTCGAACTTATTATTGAAATAGTTAACTTATCTAACCTTTTCGAAGCGTTCAAAAGACTTCTCTCGGCGTTTAGTGTAATACAACTTTCGGAGTAAAATTTCATGTCCAGAAGGCGAGATTGAATCTTTGTTTTCGATTCAGAGCAATGCAGCAATGTTAATTTGGCAGGTTTTTTTTTTTATTATTTATGTTACTTTGTTTGAAGCGGTGGTGGCCGAGTGGATATGACGTTCGGCTTTCAATCCGAAGGTCGCGGGTTCAAATCCTGGCTCACACCAATGAGTTTTTCGGAACTTATGCACGAAATGTCATTGGATATTTACCGCCAGCTTTTCGGTGAAGGAAAACATCGTGAGGAAACCAGCATACATCTGCGAAGAAATTCGAAGGTGTATATGAAGGCCCCAATCCGCATTGGGCTAGCGTGGGGACTATAGCACGAGCCCTCTCGCGCATGAGAGGAGGCCTGTGCCCAGCAGTGAGACGTATATAGGCTGAATAATTATATTTAATTATAATGTTACTTTGGTATTTTAATTGTCCAATCTTGTTCATAATGTAATATGTATACCATGCTGTCACCTTGGTTTAATCGTGTACCTTCAAGTGATAAGTTTACTTATTAGAAATTGGCAATGTGCGATTACCTACAAGAATTTTACTTATTAAGTAGTTGTTCACTTAACACCGTTCATCGACGTCGTCATATAAAAATACAACATCCAGCGGAACAACGATCGCTATTTACTAAATTTTCTCAATTGCATTTACCAGTAGGTATTTTATTCAGTACTTTTACAGAGTAAAGTGAATTTTATAAAATGGAGCAGGTTTTTCAGCATTTCCACACAATGCCCTCGTTCATGTTTGAACAAATTGGATTGAACTGAACTGAACAAATGTTCACTGCATTGAATCTTTCCCTGGCAAAAATGGCATTATAGTTGTATTATTGAAAACTGGAATACTACATTATGATACAAGTGTGCTAAGTTGGTCATCACACACGAGGCGCAATATGAGAATCGATGTGGGTAATGATCAATGCACACGCGTTTCATACGACGTTTTCAACACACTTGCGAGGAAAAACAAAACTCATAAATTAGTTTTTTTTTGTCAAAACAGTAAAAGTACATTCAAAATGGTGGCTTACAGTCTTAACATCGATTAATTGCACCAATTGCGTGCTGGACCTGTAAGCACTTATTTGCCAGTTAACTGAAGTAAGCTACCAACACGTTTTCTAAGAAAGACAGGGCGTTTTTGCTGATTTTCCATTGAATCAAAGTTTCATATGCTGCCAATTATTTTTCACCCGATTTTTATGGTAAAAGGCTATCGTTCTCGGCTCTTGCCTCTATTAGTATTACTGGCAGCGTCAATTTTATGTGTTCTTCATTTTCAATGCTTGAAAATGAAATTTTCGTCAATATAACTAAAAACTTGCAAAACTATTCCAATTTTATGACAAGTACGGAAAATGGCTGGCGCGTTATTTTTTACACACGATTCCAATGCGCGCGCAAGGCAAAGGCGGGAACGAAATCAACAAACATAAAATAATAAAATAGTACATTTCGATGCTAGTGCGGAAAGTATATAGAAAGTAATACATTTCCGCACGTGTATCGAACGACGTTTTTTTTATCCAGTTGCGAAAAAATAAGAAGAACAACAAGTATTTTTTTATGCATTTCTATACGACAGAAACAATTGTATATATAAAACATTGTACTATCATTACCTAAGTATCGTTATTTACGATTATTTGTGTATCATATACCTATTTAAATTGTGTAGAAACAATATCGAATGTTGCATTGGAAATTAACCTAAAACCTAAGACACGCTGCCACAAAAACTGTCTTAAATAAAATTTATGTTGCTCTGGCTCAATCAATTCTCACATATTGTATACCGATCTGGGGTGGGGCCACAAAAACTAAATTCCTTGAACTCGAAAGGGCCCAGAGGGCACTGTTAAAGGTCATGTACTCAAAGCCATTCACTTTTCCTACAACTGACCTTTATAAAATGTGTGACTTACTGACAGTAAGAAAACTTTACGTGTTAAATGTTATACTAAATAAACATAAAAATACCATGTATAAAAATGACCCTATCACTTCACGTAGAAAACCTCATGTAATTCCCGTAGTTATCACCAACACAGCATATGCAAAAAGACAGTTTACTGCTCAATCTACAAGATTATATTATATGGTAAATAAAAATATTAACATCTACCCTGTGAGGCTCAAAGAGTGTAAGACAATGCTAATCAATTGGCTTAAAGATAAAAGCTATCTCGAAATTGAAGATCTCTTAACATAAGTAAGATACCATACATTAATCATAAAATCAAATTCTGTGTAATATGATAAATCCTGTTGCTTTTTATTATATACACTATTTGCTATCATAGATAATATTATTTACCTATAGACATTTCAGATACTCTCCCATACACACGGACACGCGCGCGTACTCACAGACACACACACGCTCATGCACACACACACACACACACACACACACACGCACGCACATGCACACTCACACACGCACACATACACGCACACGCACACGCACACACACACACATACACACACCCCTCCCCCTACTCCCCTCTTAAGTGAACTGGAAACCTGGCATCTTTACCCTGTAAGTTTATTAATTTTCTTTTCTATTTTCTACTCAACTCATCATGATATATAGCATTTTCTGTATTTTAAGTTAATCTGTAATACCTTTGTTAGTTTTATACTTTACTGCGGAAGAGCGGTGTCTCTTATCACAAGTATCTCTGAATACTTAAAAAGAGACATCTACCCTGTTATTGTAAAAAGCATGTATGCTAACGAATAAATAAAATTTTATTATTTATTTTTAAACTTAAAACATGCTTTTGCAGTAAAAAAACGCCTCTTCTTTGACAGACAGCTATTCCGTTTCATTCAGACAACTTATTAAGAACGGATTTTCAATATTCAATATTAAAAAACAAACGTGTTATAATGATGAAGAGGTAAGTAGTAAAGTATGAAATGTGTATATTTTTAATATTCTTATATTTAAAGTAGGTTTTTAGTAGTAGTACGAGTAGTAGTACTAGTAGAACTCTTTATTGTACAGAAATGTAAACATTAAAGCTCTTTGAACTAACCTTTGAATCCTAATAGTTGGTTAAAAAAATTTATTACTCGACCAAATAAAGAAAGCTCCGTTTCCATGCATATTATTAGCAATCAGTTACCTTCTTAACTCAGTCGGATAATGTGATGAAAAAGCACGACTGTTTTTATATATAATATACTGAAAAAGCACGCATGTTTAACATCTAGGATTATGAGCCAAAAATCGGTGGAATAAAAACGTCGTTTTGAGCACGTGTGTTGAAAAACATATATACGTTCTAAGTTCCGCAAGCTTACAAAATTAAAAAAACAATAGGATTTTTCACTTATTTAATGGAACAGTTTTGGTTACAATATAAGTTTTTATTTTTGTAGTCATTGTCGTGTCCTGTTTTCATGTGATACTCATCAACCATTAAATAAATAAGTCAATGTTTTTAAACCATCTCGTGTTTTTCGTTTAAACATAAATTACAGCTGTTATTTGCGAAATACGACTGCGATTTATCCTGAAACTCAATCGAGAACTAAGCTTGTTTTCGCCCAGTAGAGTACCAAGTTTTAAAGGTTACTACATGTATTCGATTGAATAGCAAATGCACCGTAGAATATTGTTTTTCATTAAAACTAAATTCACCGCTTTGGCTGAGATCGGAGCAGCTCTGGGAACTCTCACCCCTTTATCAGATAAGCTACCATATGCATACACGATCACGGCGAATATTTCCATCATATTTCTGGCCGCAATGAAAAACACTTGATAATATAATAAATGGCGTCGTGCCGTACAGTTTTAATTAGTTTATTTATTTAAGCAATCACTTTTTGATTGAATTTTTAAACAATTTTGATTATAAAACTATTGTGAAAATCAAAATTATTTTAAAACTGGTCACCCGCGTAAGTTCTAAGTGAATTTTGATCGATATGGTTCGATCTGTTTTGAGGATCATCAGTTGAAGCAGCACGCAATAAAATTTCATCAATTTAAGATACAAAAAGTACAATTTCAACGACAAAATCTATCAATTTTACATTTTTGCTCTAAAATCGTTACCGGGCTTTTAAAACAATTTTTATACGTTTGAAATGTCAACACTCTTGACGAAATCAATTTTGTTTATACTGGGTATGTATATGGGTTACTTGAATGAAAGCGCTACGCTATACTAACATTTTTACCGAATATTCTTTGCGCGAAATTTTTATTGTGTTATTTTCAAAGTGATCCCCTGGTAACGCTATAACCGCGGTCACTTTACCCATTTCGAGCGTTCAGTTGAGAACTTTTAAAACTTACTACAACGCCCGGTTATTTTTAACTCTTACGAACAGCTGACTGTAATATATCTCTTAACTTTTAAGAACTTTTAAAAGCTGACCTTGCAAAAGAAAATTAAGGATAAGCATATAACGTAGAATTCAAGTTTTAAGTGTTGCTTCTAAACTTGTACGCGCGTCATATCTACGGTACTAAAGCTTAAATATTTTATACATTGCTTAAATATTAGTATCACGCACGTAATATATCACTATCACATTACGTTAGTGGACCAATCACATTCGATTATTTCGTAAAATTAATTCGCAGCAAGCTGGAAATTGATTTAATATCTTCATTTGGTCCTAAATGAGTGTAATCCGAGTTTGCACAATCCCAAAAGTTGAGAATAATTTGAAACATGATATAAATTCATATCTGAGAACCTTAATATAAATTTGTAGTAGAAGGTGTAAAAAATGGCCGCCATTTTTATTATTTTTTTATTTTTTGGCATGAACAAGTTAAAATCTCTGATCCACGAAACCTTGCCGGTAGTGCTGTAAGTAATATTGTAAGGTAGAGTAGTATTATAAGTGATGGTGGGTTCTTTCTACATCGAGTGCTTTACATCCATGGAAAAATGTATCTCCCAAGGCTCCCAAAATTTACATCGCCTAGGATTGGCCAAACTCGAATTACACGTATTCAGGACCAAATGAAGGTATTAAATCGATTTCCAGCTTGCTGTGAATTAATTCCTTAAAACGCTTTTTAGTTTAATTTATTTCAATAATAATATTTTTTTTTTAGTAAGTCAAACTAACACTGTATGGACTAAGGTCTGAAATAAATGATTTTTATTTTATTTTATTTTAATAATATTTTATTTTATTATTTATTTATGGATTTAATTTGGCCTACAAGTACGTACTCGTATACGAGTAGCATACCTTCCCTATATATTATTATTGTTCCGCAGTGTCTTTAACGATTAATATCAATTGCTAGGCTAGGAAAAGGAGTATCGAACTACATGACACTGAGCCTAAAAAACTAAACTGGTGAATACGAATAACTTTAATTTAGTATTAAGCAAAAAGGCGCAAATTATACCATTATTATTATGCTTAGAAATAAGCCACACGCCGCAAGCATTGTCTCTGGCAGGCCCTCAGGCAGGGGTGGATACTGTTATGATATGTTGGAAATTTACGACGTCAACGGCAAGTCTGAGCTGGTAGGGCGGCGGGCTGGTGTCCCGGACTCGCGAGTTCGAATGTTGCCCGAACTGGGTTTTTAATTTTTTCCTTTATTTATATGCATTATGAATCCATTCGTATAGACATTTTTCGTCAACTCAGGGAACAAGAAAATAATTTTCACGATTCACGATATGCCTAGGCATTTCATGATTGGCTGATTTTACGATTTTACTTATATACGTAGAAAACATCCATAAGTGACCTCTCTTGATTGCTTTTGAGTATATAAACAATATTATAAGCATAGACTCAGTTAATAACCCTTTTAGAAAAACGAGTTCTTTATTACGTCTGGTATCATTGTTCGATTACGTAATGAAATGCCTCCGTTTGACAATTAATGTGCACGCTTCAATTGGATACGTTCCTTTGACGTGTCGCAGTCAAATTATAACGATAAAGTCCTTTGTCTGCGACGCTAAAACGGGTTACAGCTCCGTTTATAACACAGACAAACGCTAGACACCTTCAAACTAAATAGTACATTGTGTAACGAGGGGGGTAAGTAAAATTTTGGATACGAGGGATTTAAAGACCCGACTTTGCAATATTCTTACCCTCGGAGTTACACACAATGTTTTTCATCACACTTGCGAAAAAAAACCTAACAGGGATCGGAAACCGGTATTATTTGTATGGGAACGAAAACGGTATTTTTTTCGTTCTTTGTTAATTATTTCATTTCTAATTGGGCAATCTAATAATCTAACATTATAATTATGTACATTTTCAAAGCACACTCCATTATTCTTGAAAATACCATTTTTGCTAAAAGTCGTTATTGAAGTAAAATCGAAACCTCTCACGCGACAATTATTTTGGGTCGAGCTAAAAGCTCTTGTAAAAAGAGATGTGTTCCGTTAAGTGTTGGGTACATACGTTGTTTGATGCTTGAGGACTTTGTTGAACTTCCGCAATATGTGATATTTGTACAATACTCGTACATTCTGAACAATTTCTACTATGGAACCAAGCACTGCCCACAAAAAAACATTGACATATATAATTCGCCGAAGTGTATGAGACAGCAGAATTTTTTGCATTTTCAGGGTTGGCCCCGTAGTAAAAGTCGTTAATTATGACTTATGACGTACATATTCACCCCTCCGACTATGGTCATATGTGACATTAGGGACCTTATCGTCGGTGGCGCTTACGACATTATCAACGATGCTCCCATAATTATAAACAACGCCGCGCTACGCAGTGCGGCGTAAGGGCCATCGACAATAAGGTCCCTTTTCATAGATAATGTCACATATATACCTTACGAAATCACTCTGTATATGTATATTTCTAAAAAACACACATAGTAACCATTCATGCTGTGTCGGTTTAATAAAATCTTGAAATGAATATCTAAAGCCGTATTTGCATAATCTTTGGCTTGATTCTAATTTGGACATCACAAGCCCATCTCGCTTGCACCGACGGACATATACGAGTTATATGCAAATTGAGATTCGTATGCAATCAAATAAATCGAATGCACTTCTGTGAACCTTGTCCATAGAAATCTAATAAGCATAGGGCTGGTGGGTAAATACTCTTTTATTGTTTAATGTTTGGAATAGATATTTCTCATTGAACCTTTGTTAATTGATTTTATCCCCGACAAAACGCAGGGCATTATTATAATTTATTTTGGCAAGAATTTAAATAAATAGTTATACTTTTTTAATACGACGTGCAACAATAGTAGATTATTGTTAACCAAGGCATGAAATGGTGCTTTTCACACGAGTTAAATAGTCTACTTTTCATGTTGAATACGAGGAAAGTAAAATACATGTACATTGAAAATAACACGGCTAAGTATAAGCTTCAGTAGTATTTTTTGAGCATACTTTTTATGGAATGTTATTTATGGAATGGAGAGTTAATTATCAGAATGGCAATTGTACAACAAATTCATTTAAAACCAACATTTTAATTGATTGTCGTAAAAAAAGAAAAAAAACGTACTTAGAAAGTACAGTGCTCTAGAGCAGAAACGTATCTTTTCCTGCACACTTTTTATAACAACAGCGACCCACTTTCAAACCATGAGAAATGAGAAGAGTATTTGCATTTAACACAACTTACCTAATGTGATAACAATTCCCATTACTGCAATAATTCCTAGATCTAAATCAACACGTCGACGCGCACGTCACCGCACGTCACCGCACGTCACACGTCACCAATCACACGTCACTTCGCGCGTGCCGTTGTCACAAGCACTTGCCGCTAAAATAACAATTGTCGAGTCCAGTTGGGAAGGCTTTTTTGCTCCTTATCCGCTTAGTTTTGTTGGTTTAAGAAATGTGTTCTTGTTGGACAAATAAAATTTGCGGAATGGGAAGTTTTATATACGTATAGCTTGGCTGTACTAGCTACATTCTTAGCTATCTTGTATTTAGAATAGGGTCAACAAAGTGTCAAATAACGCTGTGGATAATGGCAGCAGTTTTTTTTTTTTTTTTTCATATTATATGATAATTTTATATAGATCGACCTAGTCCCACAATAAGCTCAATAAGGCTTGTGTATTATTATGGGTATAACAACAGACGACGATATAATATTATGTATATATATTATATATCATCGTTTAGTACTCACATATATGATCCTCAGTTATGGATGTTTTTATATGTATATAAACTGGAGAACAAATATTTGTGATTAGCACACAAATAAATGGATCGTTTCCAAGCAAAAGGTCCCACTTTGTCGCTTGCCATATGGACGTTTTGATAGGATATTCATATAAAGATACCAGCAAATCTCGTCCTTATGGTAAGCGACAAAGTGGGACCTTTAACTACATTTGACACTAATGCCCTTCCAGGATTCAAACACGAGACCTCCTGCTTCGTAAGCAGGTTTTTTTACCGACAAGGCTATGAGGCCGACAAATTGGCGTAAGCTGTTCATGAACTCTTTAATTTCATTGAATAATTGAATTTAAAAAATGCATTGAAGCGATTAACTTGACGCTATAGCGAACACCAAAAAAAATTTTTGGAGAAGAATGTTTCCAAAATTTTCATTTCACACAAAATGACTACTAATGAAACGAAAACTAAAGTAATACAATACAATAAAAATACTCTTTATTGCACACCGCAATACAGAATCAGTACAAATAATACAACACATAAAGAAGAGGTAAACAACAGGCGGTCTTCTCTTCCAATCAACCTTTAGGTAGCGGAATTAAAAAATATATATGTGTCATGTCAGTAGGTGTAATCTACTATTATCCATCGTACCAAAACTACATCTACTTAATCAGAACAGTACGTCATCGTCTATCGATATCCACTCGTTCCACATCACCAGAGGTCGGTTTATCGGCGAGATGGATGTCGCCGATTTATCATGTTACCTACTTCATTTTCTTTTTTATCGCGCCATGAACCAGTGAACCTATTTCTAATAAAAAGTTGCGAACGTTCTAGTGATCTCTCAATTTGTTTTCTATGGTAACATATCTATTGGGGCAGCGAAGGAATATACTACTAGGGTTCGAAAATACGATGAAACGTGCCGAAAAAAGATAGGCACTGCCTTTTGCCCATTGTCTTGTCTTGGCGGAGGCACGTACGTGCCTCCAGATATAAACGAAGTTCTGGGTACATTTTTGACTTCGAAAAACAGACCTTATGACTAACTTATCTGACACATATCATAAATGTTAGTATATTTATTTTCCTTTTTATATTCACCGATTACAATCTATAAAGTGTATATAAAAATGTCAATTACAATTAAAGAAATCAACGATGATCAACTCTGGTTAACGTCGAACCCACATCTTTGGATTGCCGGTCGAAGACTCTACCAATTGCGCTAGCCGACCAATGATCATCCGTCATTCACCGCCAATTTCACCATTGCAACTGTGACAATGTCACTATAGTGACATCTGCACTTTAAGGTTAACAACCTTGACCATCGAAAATTATCCCTTCCCGATAATAATACCTCGTCCGCAGCTTTGGATTAAAATGTGAAATGTGATTTGTTAGTGGCATTACAATATTTGAATTTGTTAACATGCGCGCAGTAGGTACGCTCGCGGCACCATCAGCCGTCAAAGTGCATGGCGACTATTATCAATGAATTCATTCATAATTTCTCCATGCAATTTCGCACCTCACTGTACAATTCCCGTGGTATCTTTTATAGTTTGTTGTATTGGGGAATTTTAGTGGTGGTAATGTTTCAGCTTGGGCTAAAATGCTTTCGTATGTCCGCGTTGCAGTTCGCATTTCTCAACCGATTCTCGTGAAATCGAGAATGTTCAATACTTAGATATAATATTTCGTGTGTTTCGTTTTTTGGTAAAACTTCAATATGGATGAAATTGGCATAAATGGCTTAAGCTACAGTAGGGTCTATGGAACTTAAGAACATTATATTTTTAGTTTTTATATTTTGAAAGCTTTCGTGAGGTCTACAGCTCATTAGTGTAGTAAGTTATACGTTTTCTCACGATAAGTCACTTTAAACGAATTCAATCTTACTTCATTTGCAGGTACTTCGCAGTCTTTGCATCTTTTAAAACAATATTCGTTTCGAACGACCTATCCAATGATACCCAACACCGTTGGGTAAAAGCGATTTTATTTTAAATCACTTTGTATTTGAGGTACCCTAAAAATTTTTTTTTGTAGTTTTTATTTTGTAGTATGTATTCATACCAAATTGCAGCATTTTAGCACGTACGATCACGGAGCAAAGCCGCGGACGGGCGGACAGACGGAACTGTAAGGGTTTCTAGCTGACTACGGAACCCTAAAAACGTGATAACCCCCGATCACAGTTTATTGACACCTATTAAAAACTAAGGCAAATGACAAAGCCCGATTTATTGTATGCTTATCTTTGCTTCTTCTTACCTAATTTGGGTAAAAAAAAATGTACCTGAAATAGGTATTACCATTATGGAAAATGTAGATGACACACGCGCGGAGTCACGTTGCGAGTTGTGACAGCGCCTGTCAGCGAAATGGGGATGTGTATGACTGTATGATCTTCAGGGTTGTAACCATCGGCCGTATTCGAACAATGCTTATAAAATGTTACAGCGATATGATAACGATCTGTCAGTATCAAAAAGGATGTTTTTGGTTAAAGAAACGTCACTTTTGACACTGGCAGATCGGTAATTTATCGCTGTGACATCTTATAAGCATTGAATCTTTATTCACTTACTTTATTTACTTGAAACCTAATACATTATGTCTCAGACTTACACTTAATTACAAAAGACAGGTATGTAAATGTTTCATTAGGATTGAGCCTCTGTCGCCTGAACTAGGTCAGAGCCTGTGGCTCAGAATTCAGTGATTCCTCCGAGGAAAGTGGTACAGATTTTTTCGTTACATTGTTCGAACACGGCCGCATATTTCATTATTTATTTTTCTTTTCATCCTGTTCCCTCTGTTGGGGTGAAGGGCATTCTTCCAATGACTCCGGTCCTGGGGACCTACTGCGAAATCTGAAATTCCCAAATTGCGGGGAGCTTTCTCTTGTACTCACACTAAGACGTAATTAAAGTGACAGAGAAATGCCCGCAATGGGGTTGGCCGGTCGAAGTATTAAACAGATGGCGCCATCATAGCTTGCCCTGTCAATCCCTAGAATTGTGTCAATTTCTTGTTTTTTTTTTTGGAATTTTGTGACCTGGATTCCAGTACTTTAAGCCAAATCTCATAGAACAAAACTAGAGACAGGGGCAAGCTATGATGGCGCCATCTATGCAAACCTTTGACAGTTGCCAACCCCATTGAGGAACTTCGATTGTCGCGGTTATAGCCCTGAGGACCTACCGCGAACCACGTTCAACGTGTTGCCTCCCTGGTCCTGCTACGTACGAATTTACAAGCGCGATACACATTCAGCAAAACCATTCAATACCAGTTAAATAAAAGAAATACCCAATTAGCCACATCCTAATTACTGAACCACCTGTTTCTTGAAATTAAAGTTGATTAAAATTGTTAACTTATCTGCTTTGCCTAAAGGTTGACTGCTAGAGAATGCCTTACGGCATTACGTTTGCCTTTTGTGCAATAAAGATTAAATAAATGAATAAAAATTGAAATACAGATCTATAATATTGACTTCGTAGGCCGACTAGGCTAAAGAGATCGTCAAAGATACTAAACATACCTGCCCGCGTAGCGAAGATGCCCATCGTTAATGTCGCACTAATAGGGAAGAGTGATAGAGAGAGATGACTACGCTACGCTACTGAGCGTTAACGATTGACATGTTGGCTTTGCCAGCAGTTTCAAGTACGCAATATCTCGTTTACAAATCAAAATCATATTCCTATACAGTGTTAAATTGAATATGTCTCTGTGACATTCATATTTGACAAGTATCAAATTACATTTGATATACAAAACGAATGACATTTTCAATTTGTTCCCTATTTTATGACATAAATTATACTCATACGTTAATTAGTACCTAGTAATAGCATTTCAACTACAAAACACAACTGACAAACAAAGAGACAAACATTTGTGGTAAGATAATCACAGTAATGCCACAATTTAATGTCGAATTGTGTGCAAGTGACAGCCCTAACGCTGACCGCGTGACGTCACGTCCTAAATCGTGGATCTTTTGACTTATCTGTGATATAAATCAAGCGATATGAGGTATAGTAAGAATTTTGGCTCATGAAAAATATTATTGTTAGGTAAGTTGCCATCAACAATAATATATATCGTTTTCATCACACTGGCTCGAAAATGATCATATTTCTTGCAGGTATACTGAAGGACTAAGGTCTATATTGTTCCCGCAGGAGTTAAGGATTGTGATTTTTATTTTATTATATCACTAATTCATACAAACCAACCAAGATTTAATTAAAATACTGTTTTGTAAAATTTAAGTTTTGAGTTTTACTTTTAAAATACTGACGTTTAAAATTTAATTTTATGTTTTATTTAACAATAATTAATAGCCGTTTTAAATATATAGTTATAAATATTTTACACTTACATTTGGATGTGAATATCGCAATTACAACAGTGCAAGTGGGAGAAACGAAGATATGCAATATCTACAAACCACCGAATATTTCATGGCCCCAACCCGCACTGCCAAACTTCGGTCACCCATCCATTGTAGTAGGTGATTTTAACAGCCATCACACCTCCTGGGGTTACAAAGGTAATGATGGGAATGGTGAAGCCATTGTGGATTGGGCAGATGAGTGCAACTACTTTCTGGTATTCGGAAATAAGGATAAAGGTACCTTTAAATCTGCTCGCTGGGGCCGAGAATATAACCCCGACCTAGCCTTTGTTTCCCTTGACTGCAACCGACGTCCCATACCAGTAAATAGAACTGTACTGCAGGATTTCCCACATAGCCAACATCGCCCAGTCCTTCTAGACGTCGGTGTTAAGATACCAATCATCCAGTCATACCCTGTGCCACGCTGGAACTTCCATAAAGCCGACTGGGGAAGCTACACCAAGGTATTAGATGACTCAATTAGATGGATACCGCCCCTAGTAGAAAATTACGAAAGATTTTTAAAATTAATAATCTCAACGGCTAAAAAATATATTCCACGTGTATACCGCAAGCAATACATACCTTGCTGGAACTCTGACACCGAGACTCTGTGGCAAGAATACACCAGAACTGCGGACAGCAACGTCGCCCATGCCCTCATAACATCCCTAAACCGAGCGCGCCAGTTGAAATGGGAGAGCACAGTCCAAGGCATGAACTTCACCCATTCAAGCCGAAAAGCATGGCACTTACTGAAACGCCTCACATCTGGAGCTGGTGGCCAGGCAAACAGAAGTAAAGTAAGCCCGAACGAAATAGCGAGTCGAATTGTAAACTTGTCAAAGGCACCCAGCCACAAAGCCCACACTCGTGTCGTCAAGAAGGAGCTGAAAATACTGAAGTCACAGTCTGCCCCGGACCCTCATTTCAGTCGCTCGGTGACTGCTGATGAAATAGAATCCAGCATAAAGTGCATGAAATGTGGAAAGGCTTGCGGAGAAGACAACATCTTTCCAGAGTTTATTAAGCATTGTGGACCTCGCGTGCAAAAATGGCTTGCAAACTTTTTCACAGCCATCATCAACTCTGGGAGAATTCCACCCTCCATGAAACTGGCTAAGATTACTGCAGTCCTCAAACCAGCAAAACCGGCTGACCGAGCTGACAGTTACCGTCCAATCGCACTTCTCAGTGTGCTGTACAAACTCCTAGAGCGGATACTACTTAATCGCATTGCTCCAACCATCGACAAATTTATACCACAGGAGCAAGCAGGATTTCGCCCAGGCCGCAGCTGTAGTGATCAAGTCCTTGCGCTTACGACTCACCTGGAAAAAGGCTTCGATGAGAACCTTAAGTCGTCAACTGCATTCATAGATCTGACGGCTGCCTACGACACCGTGTGGCGTCACGGACTCCTCTCTAAGCTCCTCAAGGTGATCCCATGTCTAAAAATATACAAGATCATCGAAGATGCACTTACCAACAGGCCATTCCGCGTCCTTCTTGGGAATGAATCCAGCAGTACTAGGGTGTTGAATAATGGGCTACCGCAGGGATCAGTCCTGGCCCCCACTCTTTTCAATTTGTACACCTACGACATGCCAGAGACTCAATCGAGGAAATTCGCCTACGCTGACGATTTAGCTCTAGTCACGCAGGATTGCAATATAAGCACCACTGAAAACTGCTTAGAACATGATCTAGCCGTTATGGACGAGTACTTTACTCGCTGGCGACTGTGTCCTAACGCCTCGAAAACTGAAGTGTGTTGCTTCCATCTAAATAACCGACTAGCTACCAAGAAACTCAGCATCCCATTCAGGGGCTCCGTGCTCAACCACAATCCGTCTCCCAAATACCTAGGTGTCACTCTGGACCGAAGCTTAACTTACAGCACTCATCTTAATAACACCGCAGCAAAACTGAGGACCAGAAATAACATTCTGCAAAAACTAACGGGAACTACATGGGGAGCCTCTGCTAGTTGCCTACGAACATCGGCGTTGGCGCTTGTATACTCAACAGCGGAATACTGCGCGTCCGCCTGGCTCAACAGTACCCACACAAGCGTTATTGATACGCAGCTAAATGCTACGATGCGCCTCATCACGGGGTGCATGAAGCCCACCCCTGTACACTGGCTCCCGGCTCTAAGTGGCATTGCCCCTCCTCACCTCCGGCGCAAACTACACCTGCTCAGAGAAATTGACAAAGCCCATGAACGACCGGAACTGCCGTTGAACAGAGACTTGGCTACGTTCAGGTGCACACGGTTAAAGTCAAGAAACCCACCGGCTCTCCTTATCCACCAACCACGCTCTCAGTGGAACCTGAACGAAGCCTGGTCCGAAGAATGGTCGCAGGAAGATGTCCCATCTGATCTCTTCGAGTTTAACCCGCGGAGCTACGTGCCGGGGTCCAATGAAACACGTCGTGCTTGGTGCATGCTCAACCGTCTGAGAACAGGAATCGGCCACTGTGCATACCTCCGGAAAAAATGGGGATGGAATGACCAGGAAAGCTGCGAGTGCGGATGCCCAAAGCAAACTGTCCGCCATATCGTTTTGGAGTGCCCACTTACAAAATACGATGGCCCAGTGGAAGATTACAAAAACATAACGAGTGCAGCCATTACCTACTTGGAGAAATGTAGATTTAGATTATAAATTAATCGTTATTCAATATACAGTGTAGTAGTAATTGCCATACGATAAATAAAAAAATAAACTTACATTTTCAATCTTAGCTGATTGCTGGATGGGTGCCTAACTCAGCGAAGGAAAAAAACACCATGTTTATTATTATCAATCGCTGGCCTAAATTGTCAAAAACTAACAATATGGGTGAAAATTGTTTTGAATATCATAAAAATATAAAGAGGCCTTTTCTTCTGTGTGAAATGTTTTAAGCAGCATCTTGATAATGACACTTGCGTTCGTGGCAGCCCTATGCGAGGGAGGATCCCACGTCCATACACGCGGCAGGTAGGTAATATGGGTAGCTAATTTGTTAGCACATTATTAAATATTCCGTCGCTGCCTCTAATATTCTAATAAAATAGTCATCAAACTGTTGTATAGACTTATAAAGAGCCCTTGGAACCCCTATGCGATTAAGTAAAAGTACTTGCAGAATAAAAATATAAATATTATAAGGATAATATTACACAAATTGACTATTTGTGTCCCACAGTAAGCTCAAATAAGGCTTGTGTTGTAGGTACTATATACATAGGAAACAGCCATGACTCGGGAACAAATATCCGTGCTCATCACACAAATAAATGCCCTTACCAAGATTTGAACCCAGGACCATCGGCTTTATAGACAGGGTCACTACCCACTAGGCCAGACCGGTCGTCAGAACGAGAGAGAGAATATATTTTTTAATTTTGTATTTTATAGAAGTTACTTATTGACTGTTCAAAGAAAAAATTCGGCGATAAAATATTGTAACAAGCAAGAATAATTATTGTTGTTGAGAAACTTATGAAAATCAATATTATTTAAAAGCGAGTAAATGTAACTTGTAGGTATTTGTGAAAATCACGTGTATACGTAATTTTGCGTGTATTTACCCAGCTGGATTTGTTAAAGCTCATTCTACCTTATTGAATGTTTTTCTTCCTCCGCAGGCAATATATTGCGTGTTTTGTTCAGCGCCCCGTGAAGCTATTGTTTTAACAAATATTACGATACGCCGAGAAAAGCCTTGCGAGAGAAGTTTCATTGAAAAATAAGACGTATGATTTCGTTTCAAATTACCAAGTCTTTTCTATTCCCTTTCTAAAATAAAATTAAAAGTTAACATAATGATAATCATGCCCTTAGTCATTTCGTCGAGATGTCGCGGCCAATCACCCCGATATCCCCGAATACATCCCGATCTGATCTGGGATGTAATTTAAATTGATTACACGCGATTTAATAAAAAATACGTCCCGATCTGATCCGAGATGTATTTTATATACTCGTATATTATACGCGACTTAATACATTTCCATAGTATTATTTCATGATTGACTATCGCGGTAACCAAAGACAATATTATGTGATGTACGAATATATTGTAAAAAATTTAAAAATAAAACAAAATAAATCGTGTATATACGCGACCCTTTCCAGCTTCATTGGGATAACCTGCACAGGCCATCTAACTGATTGATTGACTGATTTATTAGTTTTATTTTATTAGTATCAATTTCTAATTTTATGTGTGCAAGTGTCATTTGTAATTTTACTTTATATTTCTTTTCTAGTTTTGTTAATAAGTTATTAATAATATGGATCGCATGTATATGAAGTAAAATAATTAATTATTATTTATTACTTAATTTCGTTTTAATATTAGTTAAGTATACATTATTTTAATTGTTACCATATGTTGTGTTTTGTTCCATAAAATAGTAAACGAAACTGTAAAAAATACAAAATTAGAGATGAACATAGGCCATAGGGTGCAAGTCAATACTGCTAATCACCTTGTAGGTAGCATTTTATAGTAAATTTGCATATTATGTGTTGCGACGTAGCACTTTCTGCACACGCTTCAGAATGCGTTGCATTTAGTCTGTGGTTTCTATTATATGTAGACCCACGTGTACCTTTGAAGGACGTTTCTCCATTTCCCTATTATAATACACCGTCTACCTGTATTTTATTAAACATGTTTTTCGGGTTCAAGCAAAATTGCTACCTAATTTACTTGTTCGACTCTTGAAACTGACAGATTGATTGATGGCTTCCAATTTCATTTCCAGAGGCTTTGACATGTGTGTCAAATAAATACCCGATACGAATGATATTTAAATACTGGGAAAAGTTGCGTTTGTATTTTTATATCTTGCTTTTTGAGGCGGTGGCGTATCCAGATTTAAAAAATTGGTTTATTATTCTCTCTTTTGAGTTCCTCCAATATTCTTTTTAATATAAAAATTACTGATTCTGGCGTAGATTTCAAAATTTCCTCGCGACTATTACTTTTATTAATATCTATAATATTGCATGATTTTCTTAAATATTGCGTGAGCAACGCCTTTTTTAAAATAAGGTTCACATTCATTGATAAAGAAAAAATACATCGCCGCATGCTAAATGCGAACTCATGGTTTTAATTAATTTGTAAATTTAGTTCTCTAAAAAAAATCCTAGTTCTACGTCGGTACCTACAAGAGCTAGCCGCATTGTCCCGCTGGTTAGCAATGCTGGGCGATACCTAGTGTTTCACCCATTTGATCTCCAGAAGCATAAAGTTTTTTTTTTCAGATTTCCAAGGGCATTTTGGAACTAATGTTTCAATCCCGAAATCCGCAAATGTGTAAGAAAATTAAAATATGTTTTTTTTTTCAGATCCAGGGAAAGCCAGTAATCCAGCAGCGCATCCTGCCCAGCCCCGCCGTGTCCATAGACTCGCCGTACCGGAGCTCTCCGCCCGGCGACGAGAACAACAACATCATATTCAGCCCGTGGAAGGCTTTCGGCCCTTTTGTGGACACTGTGCAGGTACGAATATATTATGTCACTAGCTGTGCCCGCGGCTCCGCCCGCGTGGTATTCGGTCTGTGTCAGTAACCGGCTCATTCACCGCTAATTTCTCTGCCTCTCCCCTGGAGGTGGAACTTGAAGTAAAGTTGATAGATGGATACGCTAGAGGACTGTAGTCTAGATAAAATATTTTACAATTAGGTACCACTTAATAAAACTACACTCCAAAATCAATTGTTATTTTTTTCAAATTCGTCCTTATTAAAATTTTTGACGTGATTTAAACGACATAGAGTAGTAGATGTATATCGGACAATACAGTTCCACTTTTGTATTTTTTTTACGTCCTTGACTGTACCTATCCAAATCATGTCCATGGAAAATATCATCCAAATCGATGCTCCAGACCAATCAGTCTAAGCATGAAATGGTAAGAAATATACCCATAGAAATCCATACTTCCGAACACAATCGAATTTAGGTGTAATACCTATTAGTTAGAAGTAGGATTAGAGGAAAGGAGAATACTCGTAGAAATCAAAAACTTGAGGCCGAGTATTTACATTTTGTTTACAGTTATGTTTATATATGCACAACTAAATGTATACATATAATTATATCTACAGTTACATACTAATAAGTAGGTATGTAATAGTTATTTACATAACATTGACATTTTACAATATTTATTTGTACACCACATTGCGAGTTTCCCCGGCGGCCATCAGCACGAATAGCTCCGTGCAGCTGGTAATGCGCGAGCACGCCACGTAGAGCTGCCCGTGCGAGAAGCAGCCCGTGCGCAGGTCCACGCCAGCGGCGCGCAGCGTCTGCCTCTGCGACTTATTGATGTTCATGGCGAAGCAGACGCTCACGGAGAACTGTAGGCGCTTGAAGTGGAACGGGAAATTGCTCAGGATGAGGGGGATGCGCGGGATGAACACGACTTCTGCGGCGCCGCACCCCGTCAGGATCTGCACCTCAATGAGGTTTCGCTGCAGCTGCACTACTTTTAGCTGAGTTCCGTTGCATAACTTCGGAGGCGACAATTCCGAAGAAGCATGATTGGAACTCGAACTTTCAGGGTTAATGTGTGTGCTGGGAGTCCTGAAGCACTCAATGAGCTAAGGAACTCTACCGGGTATGTTGTGACATTGCCTTCATCCAAGACAGTGTTAATGGAATTATATACTGCATGTTCACCTTCGATTTCCTGCCTGCTCATTTTTCTGCGTGAACATGGACCGTTCCTCTATGGGCGTGAGTATGGATCTCTCACAAACCCAAGAATGGCTCAGGTCTCCGTGCACGCTACGAATGAGGTTTTCAATGGATGGAACGATGCTGCATAACGTCTCTGGTAGTTACTATTCGCTATAGTTTCGTAACCTCCGTTCCGTTGCGAGACTTTGGTGAAAGGTTCGCTTTTTTTCGGGAAGGTATTTTCAGTTTTTAGTTCTTATGGCATTTTAACGCGTATAAAATGCGTGTCCCAAATCGTTTGACATTTACACCGCAAACATCAGAGAATTTTTTTTTTCATCGTACCCACCTTCGTAGCCATTATTAAGTGCTTAAAAGAGGCGATACGTATGAATATGGATACGATAAAATTACGATTAGGTAATTCATGACGGAGAAAATATTTTTTTTTAAATAATTATGCAGTTATACGCGTGTTGATATGTGTGTTGATTTTGCCACCATTTAATTGTGTAAGTAAACTCATTTTTGACCGACTTCCAGATTTCAAAAGGAGGAGAATCGAGGGAACTCTTCAAATATGAAAGTCATACATATAATGATTTTTGTATTTTCTTTAACAAATCTAGCATTTACATTTTAAAAAGTGACATTTGATGAAGTGGAACTGCTGATGATGATCAGAATGGAACTCTTCAACGATACACAGTACACGTTTGGCGATTTGTCCTCTTCGCTGTGTTTGTTAAGTAAATTAGATTTTCAAGACAAATTTTTGTCAAGTTCGAGTTCTGACGATGGGGTCCATGAGCAATCGAGGGAACTCTTCAAATGTGAAAGGTATATATATAGTGATTTTTGTATTTTCATCAACAAATCAAGTATTTACATTTGTAGAAGTGACATTTGATGAAGTGGAACTGTTCATGATGAACAGAATGGAACTCTTCAACGATGCATAGTTCACGTTTGGCAATTTGTTCTCTGTGCATGTTTGTCAAGCAGTTAGGTTTTCAAGATACATTTTTATATTTCTATCCTATTTAGTTTTTTTTTATAATTATCTGGTGCTTTATTTCATGCATGGTGTGAAATAATTTATCTTAAATACAGTCGAATACTCTATTGCGGGTATCTTACCAGTCAATCATAGGGCAAATCTGAAATGTGTCAAGGTGGGTGCAGTGACAAAAAAAAAATGTTACCTCCTTTTCTACATAATTAGGCGTAGGACGCTGTCTTTTTAATTTAAAAAATCAACAATAATCAAAAATCAACAATAATCGTTCTTTCACCGATCTACCTCATTGAAGTCGGTTTTTTTCTTTTCTTCTATCTTTAGAGTTAATTTGACAAAATCCTTCTTCGGTGGCTTAATTTCAGCACCATATCTGTTAGTTTAGCAGGGTACTCGATACTCGTAGCACATATTTGTTGTAAAAGTTTGCACCTCCTTCCTAAGTAGCGCCATAAGATTCAGGTGCAAACTTAACTCAATCGAGTGTAGTGGCTACCCCCCCTTCTAGCGGTTGAATTTTTATAGCCTATAACTTGGCCGGGCATTTTCTCGACAGATTAGTAAAGTTTGCATCAAAATCCGTTCAGCCGTTTTCACGTGATGCGAGGTCAAATAAACAGACAAACAGAAAAACAGACAAACAGACAAAAATTCTAAAAACTGTTGGAACGTGTTCTGTTAACGATTCTTAGTATCCCCAGGCTACTTTTTTTCGAATATCTTCCATGTACAGACTTTCGACCCCCTTCAGCTTTATTATATGTATAGATAGAAGATAGTTTGCGTCATCCACGATGACACGCAGATTTGTCAAATCTAACCTTTATTAACATGACAATACGACTCAAGTCACGCGTCTTCGTGAATCAAAGAAAAACAGAACTATATAAAGTTAGCCTTATGTGTGTTCTTTCGCTTGTATCCTCATACCCTGGAACCTACACGGTTATTTTGCAAACTCTTTGAATAGAATGTACTACGACGAGGAAAACCTCGGAGAAGGATAACCAAATACTGTAGTCCACTGAGAGAACTCAATGGAGTACAACGTACAATACTGTTTTGTACAATGTTGGGTTCTTCATAAAAAGTGAACAGCGTGGTTTTCTTTTTACCTTTATTGCTCATGGCACCGCAGTAACATGAATCAAGTTAGCAGCGCATCCATATTTGACAAATGAACAAATGTTCCCGCTATCCGTCTAACATTCCCAGGTTATCCTGTGTGATTGAAAAAACAATTCTGTTACCCATTGCCAAATTCGTTTATCTGCCACGTTTCACTGTAAAATTTAGGGGCACTTAGTAGAATTAAAAGCGTTTACAGCCTCTTTTTGACGACCCACTACAACAAAGCGGATGGAAAGGAGTAGTTAATTTTTGGAATTGTGACGTTGTCCTTTGTGACTAAAAGAATGCGTATGCATGCAAAAACAATATATCCACATCTATCACTGTATAGTTTTCAATGCGAGATCTTTTATAACCACTCACTTGCTTCATATTTTTCAGTGACAGCTGGTAACCACAGTTACCAAAAGCAAGTGAGTGGATAAATGAGTCAGTGTAAAATATAGCCAATGACGTGTAGTAGTTAGTTATCTTTACTGGTGCCGAGTACGTACGCAGTGTGAAGGTTGGAAACCTTCACAATCTCTTGATAGATAACTGGCAACGATTAATCGAATTCAGAATGAAAACGCCTGCAGACCTTCGCACCACCACTTTTATCGCGGGTTCGACTGAGCTGTTGGCTATTGGCATAATGCTGTGTTTAGATATTTAACCTTCTTTTAGAATATTCGGATAACGGCTTCAGCAGCATTAATGTTACGTTACTCATTACCGTTAACGCGGTTGATGTTACTATCAATGTTTTAGTAATGCAAGTGACGGATTTTACTTCAGATCGTGGCAGTAATATGGGTACGAAATCGACGCAATTTTTAAAGTAAATAGACATTGAAATTTCTTGCAACAGTAACCCTAATTCACGTTAAATTTTCCTATCTAAATATTAAGTTTATCTCAGAAGTAACTACTCGTTTCACTCTGTCACTAGCGCACCTGTAAAACGAACCCCGCTCTAATTTGTATCGGCAAACACTCTACCTTCGGCTCGGGGGTTAGTTTAGTAAAAGTACATTTCCTATCGTATTTATTTAGCGCTTTACGGATTTGGTCATTAATAGCGTTGATTGAGGGAGATTGTTTGTATCTGTGGGGTGGATAAGGAATATTTAAAAGGAATTGTGATGAAGAACTACGTCAACATGAAAAACTAAACTGTTTAAAAAATTGTTCAGTATGAGTTAGCACATCGTTACTGGTGAATTTTCAATATTACTTCTCTGACTCTGGTGTCATTAAGTTAATTGTTCTAAGGCGTGTAAACAAAAGGAAGAAGTTGATAAATTCGCGCGCTTCTGGTGAGCTTCAGTAGTTCAGTGGGTTAAGATTGACCCGCGTTCCAAATGGTCGCAAGTTTGAGTCTTGTTCGAAGTGGTGAATTTTTCCTTACTTGAGGATGACAGGAGGACAAGAATGTTGTAATAACGCTGCATTTTTTTCGTGAAAACTCTTAAATAGCACAAAGAATAAAACAATCGTGAAGTTTGACATAGATTCATTGCATCATGGATGATAGAAATGATGATCTACTTCAAATCAGCATATATACTTATATAAACATACCTAGCATAACATAATAATTTTAAAATTTAAATTGAATTTAGAATTTTGGAAAACATTTTGGAGCAAGATACGTATTACGTTAGTAATGGATAATAAATTTCTTTGTCCGCAGGAAGGTGAATTGCTCCCAAGCCAGGACACAGTGGTGTTGCCGACACCGAGACAGCCTGATCTGTCCCTAGACGAAGACGCCACAGACCCGATACCCACGAGAGTCACGTCCAACAAGGTGATATATGTTCCCCACAGAATACCTTATAGACTATGCTCAATTTAACCCTTTCTGTACGGGTGACAACCAGAGTTGCCAATTAGGCATCATCACTGTAGTACGGGTGTCAACTATAGTTGATCGAAACAAGTACGAAGTTTGAAATTTTTTTCAACCAACTTAGACCTTATATGTTGGTAATAACGATGATATTTAGTAGTAGCATTAGTATAGATTCAAAGAAAAAAATGGCAAAACATTCTGGTAGATGGCGTTAAAACAAATATTTATTTAAAAATCCCGCATTTTTTCTGTCAACTGGGGTTGACACCCGTACTCCACGAGTGCAGAAAAAGTAACTCAATATGGCGGCAAATAGTGTTGTTTTATATTTCATCGAGTTTTAGTAGTTAGGCTAGTTGCAAGTGTTATAGTTGTAAATTTCGTGATTTACAGAATAATTATAAAAAAAAGTTATAAAATTGGATTATATTACAGTATATGGTAATAAATAATAATAATATGTTCTTAAGATTAAAATAGTAATGATCTCTGCTACACTTTTTTATTTTTACCCTTGAGCAGTATAGATAAATATCGACAACTGTATCGATAGGTGCACATCACTATTTTATTCATATTGCAGTCGTGTTTTTATGTTGCGTTAAAACGGTTGATATTTTTGCATTTTGTTAATAATTATTATCATTTCAAGGCCTTGTTCTATTCAAAATATCATAAACTAATATTTACAAAACTAACAATAGTTAAAATCGCTTGTAGTAACTTACATTTATACTTTTATTAGTGAGAGATATTACGCGTGAAATATAAAGTACTAGTGATTATAAGTGCAATAAGTGAGTAGTTATCAAAAGTGCATAATGTTTTTAATGTGTGTACAAAATTTCAACCGCACAGCTGTTATATTTCAGAAAATACACGTAAGTGAAAATATGTCTAACCGCCGACTCTCGCAAAGACATGCCCGTATTGAGGCGTTGCTAGGCGTTCCAAGTCCCCGTACAGAAAGGGTTAATATTTTTATTTATATGTTTGCTTATTTTATGTATATTAAATAGATGCAGATCACAATATTTTATCGTGAACAGTAGAGGGTGCTTAGCCAACATACCAATCGTTAACGCTCCCTAGCGTAGTGTAGTCGTCTCTCTCTATCACTCTTCCATATTAGTGCGGGAGTGACAGTTGGGTTTCATTCGCTACGGTACGTAAATCCTGAGGGCTTAGCCAAGATGACAATCGTAAATCGACAAAAGCCAAACGAAAAGTAAAAATGTATCGGAGTGACAGATGGTACGAAAAGTAACATGATTATTTCCACACACTATTTAAGTTGCGATTGGCGTTGTTATCTTGGCTAGGCAACGACAAATAGTCTCATCTATTTCTGAAGTCGTCAAATTAGTTGCTAAGTCGTTATTTTCTACGAATGCGTTTTCACTGAAACTGTGACAATCTACTCCCTCTTGTTTCTAACATTTGTCCTGGTTTATTGCAACTCATAGAAACCTGGGCTCCAATCTACTAATATTATTATAAAATAATATTCCTAATAATAATTATTAGAGACGGTATGCCCTCTCTTGCAGCGCGTCATACATAGCTTGTGGGCAAGCCGGAACTAAGTTGACTTACTTTGTCTTTAAAACTTTTAAGACAAGATGCGCCACTGCTGTCCCTTGCTACTTAAATTTGACGTTTGCAACTCCCTCATTGAATTTTGATACCTAGATATTTTCTCTCCTGCCGCGTGGCCCGACAATCTTGTCCAAAAGGTAATACGACAAGGAATTTTAATTCCTCACTGTCTGACCACTCGGACTATAAAGAACTTTATATTCCACTGAGTTCGACCATCAGATCAAGATGAATTTTAAGATTCCACTAAGTTCGATCGTCGAACCACGAGGAAATGTTAAATTCCACTTAGTTGCGATTAAGCAATGAGAAACTCTAAAATTCCACTTAGTTTGAACCAGTCATGGTTTGAGAGTTGTACTAAGTGGAATTTTACATTTCTTCGTAGTTCGATGATCGTAATAAGTGGAATTTTTGGAATTCCTTGTGGTTCGATGGTCGAACTAAGTGGAATATACTTAAAATTTCTTATTGTCCGACATTTTTTGACATTCTGACACATAAAATATTCCTTTGCCAGACTCAAAAGAATTGTAGGTATCATCTTGATGGATCTTAGGTAGAGAGGAAACATTAATTATTTTGACGTGCCCAAAACATATTCCTATATTAAAATCTTCTCCAGGTGGCATCAGTAAGCCAGCTGTCCTTCATGGTGCGTCCAGACAGCTTCGAGCGCGGCCAGCTACGTCTGACGTGCATCTCGTCTGTGCACTCAGTGTACAGCGAGCGAGCAGAACTGGTGATCAATGAAGAGCGACCGCAGATCGCGTCCGTGCTGGGCACTAGAGACCGAGCAGGTAGGATTGTAGTTAGATTAATAGTATGACCACTAGTGGGATCTAGATGCAGTGTATCTCATCCATACACTCTTTGTATATCGAGCGAGCATGCAGAAGCCGTGATCAATGAGGGACAATCGCAGATCGCGTCGATACTGGGTACTAGAGACCAAGCAGGCAGGATTTTAGTATTACAATGTCGCTATAGTGGCATCTAGATTGACGTGTATCTCGTCTATCCACTTAGTGAATAGCGAGTGAGCCGAACTCTTTATCAATGAGGAGCGACCACAGATCGCTTCGATGCTGGGCATAAGACACCGAGTAGGTAGGAGTGTAATATGACCTTGTGGCTACTAGTAGCATCTAGGTAATGTGCATCTCGTCCGTGCACTCTATGTATAGCGAGCGAGCAGAGCTCGTCATCAATGAAGACTGACCGTTGGGGCGCATTTGTCGAACGGTATTAGACTAATAATATTAGTTCACGAACTGTCAAATCATAATAGTTACCATGGCAACACACCACACAATCTAATACCATTCGAGAAATAGGGACCGTGCGCGTTGGAGGGTCTGCCATCTTGTGGCCTGAATCGGAACCATAAACATGTACATTTACACGTCACGTGTGTTCTTATGCATAGTAAGTTCTGACATCTTGTGGGCTACATCGGAACAAAAAACATCACATTTACGCCTCGCGCCAAAAATCTGACGGATCATGTGCTACCTCCTATAGTTCATGCACGCTCCCTATAGGCTCCGGATCGCTTCGGTGCTGGGTACAGTCAACACGAAAAGTAGTTGACGAAACAACCCACCAAAAGTATCTGCCATCCTGAAATACTTTCCCAAATAGAGTTTTTTCTCTTCAGTTCGCATTCAAAAGTTAATTTTACAGTTTTATTATTGTTCTACGTATAGAAACATATTCCTTTATTACCTGTGGAGCAACCACACCAAAAAAACATTTAGGGCTCTGCGTGTCCAGTATAACAACGCCTTCAGGGGTTTGGTGGGGCTGCTCTGGCGCTGCAGCGGGTAGGGAATGTTCTCTGAGTGGAGCACTGACGGCTTCCACGCAGTGCTGCGAGAAAGGGTGTCGTCCCTGAGGGACCGTGTATGGGGCAGCACCAACACACTCCTGAAGGTGGTTGCGGATAGGATGGATCACTCATTGGATCTCTATGCATGTACGATCCAACGAGCTCTATACTTGTTACTAACATATATTTATATTGTATTATTATGATTATAATGTTGTAAACAAACATATAGACACCTAGTGTCTAAAATAAATATTTTAATTTCTATTAAGCTGCTAGAGAATGTTAGATACTTTTGACGCGTAGTCTGATTCGCTCCTTTTAATGCTGACTGTACTAGATCCCAAGTGGATAGGATTTTAGTATTACAATGTTGCTATTTATAGCATCTAGGTGACGTACCTATATTGGTTCTTTGTTAACGATCAGAGCTTGTCAATAATAAATAGACTTCGTATATCGCTTTGGTGCTGAACACTGTAAAGGCTAGGTACAACTTGAGCATTAACATGTCCCATCACCTGGGCGTAAGGAGCAAATGCATCTTAACGTTGATAATATACCTGTATAAGTACAATTTATTTGCACGAAGCGATCTATCACATCATTCTTGGTTTAAAAACTTAAGGAATTTAATCTCGCGAGAAAGTCGTCAGGAATTAACGGCATTTTTTACCTTAAGCTGTAAAAATATTATAATTTATTCTTACATAATTATTTGGAAGCTTCCACTCAAAGGAATTTTAATATGATGTATTGCGTTTTTTATACGATTACAGAAAAAAATAAGATATAGTTCGTTCGCATTAAGAATGAAGTAAAATCATCATTTTCCACCGGCCTAGCGATGGTTGTAACCAATCAAAATCGTTCCTAATTAGAAAATATGCCTTCAACTGGTCACTGTGAACTTGACTTTCAAATTAGCAACGATTAAATTGGGTAAAAGCATTTTACTGCAATCTAAACGCGAACGAACTACTTATAGATACTTTCAATATAGATATCTTTTTTTACATAATATACTAATACACACCCTATTGCTTCCAAATGCGCCAGGTAGGTAATAAAAAGTGTACAAATACGAATCGTTATTAATGGTTTTACAAATAAATGTAAGTATGAAAGCGTAATGATCATACCGATTGTAGTGATGTGGTATTACCACTAAAACTACACGCGTTTTCATTACGTTACATAGGTATTATTATCTACGTTTATTCATTTTTTTTTAAATATAATAGCTAATATATCAATTCTCCAGGACCTCAAAGTTACACAAAGACTTTCGGCAATCGTTCACTCTCGCATCCTTAGCTATTACGGTCACGTTAGGGAAGCCGACGCGATGGAGAGGCTAGTTGTTCAGGACAGAGTGGATGGCACAAGACCCAGATTGCGGCCCTCAATGCGATGGACCGACCAAGTGAAAGCTCTCACCGGGTCACCTTTGAATCTGTGCGCGCGGCAGGCAATAAATAGAGAAGCATGGCGGGAAACAAAAAGCCGTACAACGACCGCAATGACCACGACTACTCTGACAAGAGTATACCACTCAGAAGAAGAAGAATAGCTTTTACTGTATTGTTCCGGGTGTTGCATACAAATCTTTCAAGTTAAGTTTGACTCAACACTTGGTTAACTAAACTATTGAATTGCAATTTTGCCTACACCTAAGGTATAAGTGTTATGTTACCATCAAACTGATTTGATGTTGACTAATAAAATAACGCAATCACATCAAGTTTTGGCTTGTTTGAATCGATGAGTTCAAAAAAGGAGTGTACAGGTTTAGGGTCAGGTTCAGGAGGAGGTAAAGGGTCGGCAACGCGCATGTAACACCTTTGGAGTTGCAGGCGTCCATAGGCTACGGTGCTGCTTATCATCAGGCGGACCGTATGCTTGTTAGCCACTGACATGGTGTTAAAAAAATCCTAGTTAGGAAGACGGTTAAAAATGTAGCATAGGTATATCCCCCGAATGTACATAGCACACAATGGAAAAGATTGACATCTCCTCTCATCCATCAATACCGGCTCTGTAGTTACATAGTCTAATGTCGTCTGTACACACTCGTCGAGAGCCTCTCACCAAGACTCTCGGCTTCCCTCCGATATAATCGGAGAAGGGCGCGACAAGGCGATGAAGAGCGGGACGAGAAGGGAACAGTATGTCCATGTTCGTTTTCGGCTTGCCTTGGGGTCTCGACGAGTGTATACAGCTGGCATTAAGGCTACTGTAAATTACTCGTAAGTTTCGTCAAGTTTCGAAACTTTCGAAATGGCAGGCTAATAATAATCTGTAAGAAGAAAATTTTGAGATATTTTGTAGGTTAAAACGGTTCTAAAAATAGCGGATAGGAGTATAAAAAAATACCGCGGTTAGGTAAATTAGTTTTATCTCCTTATCAAAACAAAATATTGCATACATAATTATCACTAAAACTGAGTATAAAGAAGAAAATCTCTCGTTTTCGTGTTGTAATTGAAATTAGGTAGGTAGGTACCTCACCTCACATCTAATTAATTATAATATCAATTACAACAAAAAAACGAGAGATCTTCGTCAGAAATAAGTATAAAAGAGTTATGACTTAATAATGATACATAAACATTAAGTACTCATAGATTATTTTGTCTTCTCTGAAAAACCGAAAACCGTTATAAGCCATATAGATTTAAAACGGGGAATGAATTTAAGCCAGCGGAAATGTTATGCTACAAATGAGTCGCATGCGTAAACAGAAACGCACAAATCCCTACAAAATCACGTTCGGAAACCTTACTGAAACGTTGTAAACTCGGAATGCTGCGCCAGCCTCTAAATCCCGAACGGGCAGTCAATGTAGGGATTTCTGCCGAAGTGGCCGGGCATTTGCTATAAAACATCGATATTGCACGAACCATGGCGTGGATAAAGGTGAATGTTCACGTATGCACTTAGGTAATGGATGTTTTTGTAACTGTATATATAAAAGTTTGTGCAGTATTTCACACTATTTTGTAGTTGTTTCACGTATAGCTGTCACACATATTTATGGAGTATTTGCCATACTATAATGAATGTGATTGTCATTTTATCTGCCTATTTCTGAATCGATCATTAATTTTCTACATGCGTAAGTAACAACTTAATTGTAAGCGCGTTGTCGCCTCGACGATAGTTTCAGGCAACTGGTCTGCCGCACGCGTTAATTTTAAATCATAATATGATCCTCAGGGATTTCCAAGAACTAGTGACATTTCTAAATGCGTACGCGTGTCACGTGCATATCGGCCTAATTTCTATTTTAATATACATCCAAAATTTGATTTAGATACGATATGGATCGGATCTCATAGGTATGTTATTTCCCTCCGGTCGTGTGGTACGAGAGCCTTGTCCGACATGTGTTATTTAGTTCTCTGGATAGATATACATTAAATTTTTGCAGTGAACAGCCAGGTTTGCATTGCATAAGTCCGTGAAGGCAAAATACACATCCATATTTTTTATTTGATTTTCATATTTATATTACTTTTTAGGATTTCCTTTAGAATTTATTCCAAGTAATTTTTTTAACTCGTAGGTCTACTTCCTCTTCGTTACATTGAATTTTAAATGATATCGAAGGACAATGTAGTTTGATTCCTCGATGTCCAACCATTCGGTCAATTAGGAATTTTATATTCCACTTAGTTTCACCACCGGTGTGGAATTCTAAAATTCCACTTAGTTCCACCATCGAACTACGATGAATTCTAAAATTGCACTTAGTTCAAACATCAAACAGCTGAGAGATAGCCTTAAAACATCGCTATTGCACCGCGACTGTGTCGCAAATAGACCTGCTTGAATGCTCTGCGTAGCTATCAGTCAAATATTTGCCGCCGGCGGCTGTTTCGCTGTTTGTTCTGTGTATACCAGCAGCAGAGGTAATATTTAGTGTATGACGATATTGACGATGCATCGTGTTGACTCAGCGATTCTATCAAACATGTGACTGTGGTACCAGGTATAAGCAAAGGATAAAATAGGTATTTTTAATAATTTTATGGACTCAGATTTTCACTTCGCCTACTACAAAACTTTTGTGTCTAGTCTAGTAAATATATATGAAGTCGATGTTCACGACTTCTCATCGAAAAGGCATTTATTTATTTGCGTAATTAGTTCAAGTCATAAGTTTTAAGTCTCTCTGGCGCTGCGAAAAATCTCGAGTTCCATAAATTACGGTAACTTTAGTCCACATCACACAACTATGGTCGTAATCAAATTCGTATTTATTCAACATCAAAACCTTACCAGATTTTAAACTTCGAATCGGCTTCCTGATTACAAGTCAACACGACATGTCTCGACACGTGTCCACGAGCCACCGGGACATGTATACACGCGTGTAATCAACCGCATATTGTCTAATTTCACGGTTTACCTGCACAATTATGCCACGTACATTATTCTGAAGAACGTTTACTTTCCGAATGTTAATATAACCCGCGCTTACAAATGTACAAATTGTACAGTTGGCCTTTAGTCGCGGCTAGGCAAGCTACCGCTATATACGGGCTAACGAGCTCCCGTACACCAAAAGAGAAAAAGACAAGCTTTTTTACAACAAGAAATATAACAACTAACAATGGCTTGCGAAAACTATTAAAAAAAACGGATTAATTAATTTATAATATTTTTTGTGTTCCTTATGTACATATGACTTTAAATTATCTATTAATCATTTAATTTAAATTATTATTATAGTTACATCCTAGGTTTTTTTTGCATAATTGGTTGTATAGTCAAGGTCTAAAATATCGATATCGGTTAACGGATAAGGGGCCAAAAATACCTTTACACAATTATTAATAGAAAATGACTTTCTACGGGACCTTTTCAAGGCTTAAAGCTTCAGAGGTAGGAAAACTATCTTTACCTGATTCCATGTTACGTTATAAATACAACTTATATTACCCGGGAGTGGAGGGAGAGAGGAAAAAGAATTATTACTACTACGAAATTCACAAAAGAACATGAAGACAAAAAAGCAAAAAAACCAAGCTTTTTTTTTATATAAGAAATTTGCTTTACAGTATAATATTTTAAATAATATAGTTGGGATTATTTTAAACGTGTCAATGTTCGGACTGGCCGCTCATCATTTCCATGATAGACATATTCACCGAAAACTTCAATATTATTTGCTTAGTTACCGAGATGCAGCCCCATTTCAACTGAAAGTTCTGAGGCAAATTGCAGTGCAAGTCGTTTGCGGCAAATATTTGAATTGTAGAGTGGAATTGGTTCGCTTTCTGCGTATTCTGTAAGTGTTTACAACGAGAAATAAAAATTCCCCGCTGTGGTTCTAAACACCCCATTGAGTCGGTACTCTCATACATCTACTTTTAGGACTTTATATGTGGGTAACTAGTTACCTACATGTAAAGTCCTTGACTTGTGGTTTTCATTATCACCCCATCATCATATCGGCCTTTCATCGCCGACTGCGGCCACTGCTGAGTATAGGTCTCTCATCTAGTACGCCATTTATCCCGATCTTAAATAAATAAATTTAAAATAAATATTATAGGACATTATTACACAAATTGACTAAGTCCCACAGTAAGCTCAATAAGGCTTCTTGATCTTGAGCCAATCTCATCCAGTCATTCACGACGACGCAAACCTTGCCTCGGTCGTGTCCGCGTTCCGGCTACGATGGCTGTTACGGGTCGCTCCCGGCTGATATGGGGAGGTCAGTTATCGTGATTTTGGGACGATATGGCTGCTGCGGTAGTCCAGCTCTTCGCTACCGATCGTTACCCAACCTCACGACCCAAATTATAGACCGTGTCATTCACGAAGACAAGTACCTTGACTCGTATTGTCATGTTATTAAAGGATAGATTTGACAAAACTTCGCGTCATCGTGGATGGCACGAACTATTGTAGTACTTGTGTTTTTAAATGGGTATAATTATTGGTATAAGTACAGCAGCATCAAAAGTAACGGATCAAACTACGCGTCAGAAGCATCTACTGCCATTATTACTACTTCCATTATCTACAGTGATCGGAACTATGGGAGTAAAACTTTAACAAAACTTATCAAGCGGACGTAAAAAGGGTGCTTAAGTAGCCATAAAAATATTCGAATATCTATGAATGTAAATATTTTTATGGCTGTAATTGTACTATACTATTCCTATCCCTATGGACGTGAATATTTTTAGGGTTGTATGCACTATTTTATGTCCGCTTAACAAGGTTTGTTAAAGTTTTACTCCCATAGTTCCGATCACTGATTATCTATCATCATAACAAATATACATATGATATTTGTGGAAAAAAAATGATGATTTCCGGCAATTGATTTGTCAAATAAATATAAAATGACTTAAATAAAGTATATATACACTAACTTATTTAAATGCATAAAATACAAAAAGAAAATAACTTGAGTAAAGATACATATTTATATAAATATATATATATTTACCTACAAGTAAAAAATGGGGGCTAGCTCGTCGCCCGATGATAAGGTGCCCAGTAGGCTGTTGGCTTTACGTTTGTACCATATCAATGTTTGAACAAAACCGTTTGTAACTATTCCTAAAATAACAAAAAAATATGCTATAATTGACACTAATCTGTTTTAAAAGACTTTAATTTTCAAAAAGGTTGTGCTATATCCGCATTTTATAGAATAATTTAATAGAAAATTATCACAAAAGTTGTAACATATCCAAAACCTTGTGTCATGTCATACATTCTACGTTTAACATTTACTCATCAAAAATAGGATATGGCAATTAATAAAAATGCTTTTATTTCATGATTACTATAAATAGTAAACATATGTGGTTAAATGAAAGATCAGTTGAATATTTCCTACATTTAAAGCATTTCGAAAAATATTCTTCAAAATTAGTGTGCATATTAATGAGCAAAAAACAAAGAAATTATTCACGAGGCGTGGTCACTGTTCACCAATAAAGCACTTGAACCGGAAGCCCAAGTTACAAAGACCAAAAATGTATAAAAACTATCTGTCAATTTCAAGCTAAATTTTGACCAAGGTTGTTCTTGAATTAAAGCTATCCATGCACTAGCAAGCTTATTTTCTGCAAAAGACTATCGCTGGTGGCATGGACACATTATGAACGAATTAATTCATAAAATTCCCATGCAATTTTGCTGCTGGGTACGTGCACTTAAATCTGGGTTTACGCTCCTTAGCGAACGAAACGCAACTGTCACTGTTGCACTAGTATGGAAGAGTGATAGAGATACACAGGTTTCGTTGTCGTAGCGCAAGCAATTGTCACCTTAGCTTGGCACCCAGTAAAAAAATCCTTGATTAAAATACCAAAAATCGGCCTGAACAAACCCCCCCCCCCCCCCCCCCCCTTAAGCTCAGTTCGTTTATATAATGTTTATGCCTTTTCAAAGGAAAAGCAATATTTAACGAAGTTAAGGTGCAAACAAAGTGCAAAACGGCAAAGTTTCGAAGTTGGACCTCGGATTTGCGATTTAAATGTAGTTGAGCACCTTTACTCAAGTTTATGGCACGAGATCCGATTTGTGAAAAGACTGCGATATCCTATATTTATATTATAGAAGGAATGTTTGGATAGGGAAAGGCTCAAACAATATCTATGTCATGACTGGTATGTTGTATGAATAAAAACATTATTTATCTACTTGTAGATTTTGCTTCCAGGACAGTTTATTTTGCGTAATAGTACATTACGATACAAGTGCGAAAAATAGGAAATTCGAAACGAGTGGCGATAAATTAAAACACGACCGAAGGGAGTGTTTTAAATCGACACGAGTTGCGAATTACCTATTCGCACATGTATCGTACAACGTTTTACAGTACATATGGCCCTTTAAATTTTCGACACAGTAACGTAATATGCTACTTCTCGCACTAGTGCTATAAAGTAGCCCCATATGTACTGTAAAATGATTTTTTATACAGCTCAATCTTCATCGCCTCCTTTAAGACCTGAAAAGGTTAAATTAGTCGTTTTTGGTTGTTAGATAATTGTAAAATAAGAAATACATGTACTTTTTTTTTAATTCAGCTGAATTAGCTATAAGTATAAAAGAGCATAATTTAAAATAAATATTTTCCAAGAACTCGTTAATTAAGAAAAATGTTTTTGATGAGCAAGAACTTCTGAGTTTAAAACAATTAACAAGTTACTGTAAAACAGAGATTCGCAGAAATTTAATATAACATTTAATTATACAATAGATGTAGGTAATAACCAAGCAAAAAATATAAGTACATTTTAAACTACTTAGATTATTCCATATTCCCGCATAAATTATTATAACAAACATTTTTTTTTAGAAACGAGGTCTCAAAGCATATCCTACATAAGTGAGGCCCAGCTAACGGCCCGATTCGTAGAATTATTAAGACACGTTTAAGATCTTTTAAGGATCGATAACTAAACGACATGTCAAAATTGACGTTTATTTCGATTACCCTGTGATCCCAATAAGATCTATCTACGATATTTCTAACGTCAAATTGGCATTGGTTACCCGAATCGAGTTTCTGTCAATTATACGACATACAAACGATATCTAAATGAGAATTTATCTAAACCAGAACTTATCGTAATCGTATCTCATTCTACGAATCGGGCCGTTAGTAAGTATTGACTAAACTGTTAGGTGATTTGTTTTGAGAAACACTGTAATTAAAACTAACTATTATGGTGTCTTTAACAGTTAAAACTATTTTCTCAGTGTTCAGGTTCCCACTAAAATATTTGAAATGGAAGTTAAATTTCGTTTTATATTTTTGATAAAAAAAATTAATGAAATATAATGTTGAAAAAAAAAGGAAATTTTCGTGCCAGCCGAGTTACAGCTTCGGGATTGGTATTTAGACTCTTAGGTATAATATTATAACTACTGATATACAAAATGTGCGCAAATGTGGCAAAATGCCGGGAAAACGCGGGGAAGAAAAAACCTTTAAAATCTTCCTCGCGTTGTTCCGGCATTTTGACACGGCCCATGGGAGCCTGGGGTCCGCTTGACAACTAATCCCAAGATTCGGCGCAGACAATAGTTTTTACGATAGCGATTGCCATGTGACCTTCCAACCCAGAGGGTAAACTAGGCCTTTAGGATTAGTCCGGTTTCCTCACGATGTTTTTCTTCACCGAAAAGCCATTACCATTTTAAAACTTTAAAACCATTTTAAATATAAAATGATATTTTGTATAAGTTCCAAAAAACTAATTCGTACGAGCCGGGGTTTGAACCCGCGACCTCCGGATTGCAAGTTGCACGCTCATATAGCTAGGCCACCAGCGCGTCACGTTAAAAAAAAACCGGCCAAGTGCGAGTCGGACTCACGCCCCGAGGGTTCAGTACAAACCTGTAGGTATATATTATTATATGATGTAACTAAAAATTTACGGTTTTTCGCAACGCAATTTTTCCTTTATCTGTGCTATAAGACGTTGCTTCGCACCAAATTTCAAGATTCTGAAGAAGAATTCACGGGAAGTACCCTGTAGGTTTTGATTCCCTTGCGAGTGCCGAAAATTTGTGGAAACTTGCGGCATAAACGGCTGTATCTTTTGATTGCGTTGGCTTAGAAGTTTTTTTCACAGCTGTAAGGGACAGTAGACCTGAGTATTTGATATAAATTTCAGCTTGATACCTCCACGCGTTCCTGAGAAAAAAAGGTCTTGACAGACGGACGGAAAACAAAGTGATCCTATAAGGGTTCCGTTTTTTCATTTCGTGGTACGGAACCCTAAAAACATTGAACAGGAGTATAATATAAACCAACTCACTATGTCACCATTTGCATCATCAGGCGTGGAAATAAGATATGCAGAATCTATATGAAGGCCATGCATTCACGCTTAATGTTGTGCTATCGAAAAGTTTCCAAAATTGCGAAAATTCCACATAGAAAAAACTTAAAAACTCTCGTCGTCTATTTTTGTATGCGAATCTAAATTTCCATTTCATTATGAAAGTTTCACTCCTGTGACGTTTTCTGAAATTCCTTAGAACTTTTTCAACTTTTCGGAAAATTTATGCACATCTATAGTCACGCTGCAATTTCAAACAAACTTTTTTACGCTCGACGCGACGCTTCTAGCGTCAGCGTAGACCGAATTCCCTTACAACTTTTTTTCTTAAATAATATTTTGAAGAAATAGGTATGTTTACATATGAGTCGCGTAAGTGTAAGGCTTGAGTGGACGCTAGAGTTGAGTGTGCAGCCGGGGCCGGGCGTACGGCGTGCATGTTAAACAAATGTAAACGTATAGGAGCGGCCTTAGTGCACGCTGCCAAATCACTTGTGAGCCCGACGCCACGCTGCACGCCCCGCCGAACGCTCCGCTTCGAGCGTCCACTCAGGCCTTATTAAGACAACGGGTCAGGGGTGCAAATGCCTCTGATGATTTATTAAACTACTGTTGACAGTGGAATGGCCACATTGTATCAATACATCTTAAATGTAATAAACCTGTCAGCAACATTGTCAGCTATCTTGAATAGACCTATGTTACTTTATTGCTTGAAGTTAAATCTTAGCTTGATATTTGGGGACTGCCTGATCGGAATCGATATTATCTCCTCTATAAACAAAGTACAAACAAGTACTTGTTGCTTATACGTACTCTTAGAGAAATGGATGTGAACCAAAATTTGAACTTACCGATTTTTCAAATTAGTTAACTACCTATTTTTTTTCGATGAATGAAATCCGTTTTTAGCCTATTGTTAGTCACCTACTCTCTATTTAGTACCGATCTAGTCCGATAATCGATTGTCTTCAGTTTTTCACTATGATGCATTAAATTCTGTATAGTATCCTTGTAGTAATTTTGTATCACGTTGTAGATAATCGGCCTAGACCGAACACACGGCGCGCGCCGCTGCAGTGTGTGAAACGGCGGAGGCGCGGCGTCGTATATGTCGTGTTACGTTTTCAAACTAAACATATTTGAGTTACGTTTTCAAACTAAACATATTTGAGTTACGTTTTCAAAACTAAACATATTTGAGTTTGAAATCGTAACACGACACACGACGCCGCGCCTCGCCTCTCGACTCGCCTAAAAAAATGTAACCAGAAATTGCAGCGTCCGCATTTTTGGATTAATTTTGAGTTGTTGCACAACGATTGTAAAATTTTCTTAATGTATGTAGCCTATTATTCCTTTATGTCCTAACAATATCCAAACGACACGGCTAATAAAGTAGGGTGAAGTCGACTTGCAAGATTTGATTACAATAGTTTGTTTGTTACAAGTTAAGTATAATGGTCCTGTTATATAGCAGAAATCGTGAATAGCATCTAAGTTAGTAGCCGCACGGATGCAGTAACTTCACGTCAAACTATTGCTAACTGTTGAAAACAATTTAATTAATCTCACCCCCTTTACTACCCCTATAGAAGTTGACTTGCATTCGGCGAAGTCTGTAGACTACCCCCTCTAGACTTAGTAATATTAATTTTCAATAAAAAAGTACAGTCAAGTGCAAAAATATGTATCGAAAGAATCGTCTCATAAATATGGTACTACACTCTTATTACACTGGAATAAGATGCTATGGGACATATTTTTGAGTAAGATGTGTACACCCATATTGTTACACTTGACTGTACAGTGAGACTTCGTCATATTGGGCATTTACGTACAAAAATCTAATAGATATCAATAGGTCAAGATACCTATTCTGTGTTTATTGATCCTAAATATTACGAAAAAAGGCTGCCTGATGCACCTTTTCTTTTTGAAGTGGCTTCGTTTTATTTATTTTTTCGCGTCCTGGCTTCTCGATAGGATTTAGAAACGTATTGAAACGAATAAGATTTAAAAATATATATTAAGTAGGTAAATAAGTAGGTATTATTTATTGCACCATAAAACAAATTTAAAAACATTTACTTGTACTTGTATTTAATAGCACTTTATATTATTAAGGTGTTTTGAACTTAGCCGTTTATAAGTAAATATTTCGGCAAATGACAGCTGTTTGTGTATAACTTGGAGCTCATATACTTTAAAACGTACGTACCTATAACTACAGTAACATTCTGTGCCGGCTGTAAAAGTAAGAGCGAATCGCCTAGCGTGGTATGGGCATGTGATGCGGAGGGATGAAAGTCATGTGACGAGAAAGGTATTACGAATGAATGTGGAGGGATGGAACGGCAGAGGAAAACCTAGGAAACGGTGGATGGATTGTGTGAGAGATGACATGAAACGAACGCGAGTGAACGATGAAATGACGGGTGACAGAAGGATATGGAAGGAAAAGACATGCTGCGCCGACCCCAAATGAATGGGATAAGGGCAAGCGAATGATGATGATTCTGTGCCGGCTGCCAACGCAAGCTGCTGACGACACTCCTCGGTACGGAGTGAAACATATCGAGCGTTTTTCGACTTAAAATGTGTGAGTGACCCGTTTTTAATATACTTATTTAATATGTTTATGACTCACGGAAGTTTTGTTACCTGTAACTATCATAGAAGCAAGCAATTATTTAATAGTTATAGGTAGTTTTAAAGTATTTATGACTATGAGGGCCAAGGTATCACAAGTCACAACGTTCACACGCACCCTGCACTATATTATTATTTTACGGTACATGTTTCTCCTTAGAACTCAACTTGTGGGTCTTAATCTTAATTTAGTGCACACATATCTAGGGATATCCAAGGAGTAGTGATGTAACCGCGAGCTGTCTTTGTCCTTCATTACATCCACCCACTCAAGATTTTTTGAGCTTACTATGTGGCTTATTAAATATTTTACTTATTTATTTATGCAACTTCTTATGGACAAGTGATCTGAGGTCAGGCAGGGTTCATACGTATACGGAACTCTGAACATAATTAGAGTGTGAGCAGTGAGCAAGCCACCTAAGATCAAATCGGAAACTATCTCAATTCAAACCCAAGAGAAATCGACATTTACCAATGTATTCTCGTTGCGTTGCATGTTAATAGAATCGGATATCGGCTTGTTAACCCAAACCCAAGAATTGGCGTAAGCACTATGACACTTTTTGTTAAATCAGCTAGATGCCTTAAAACGCGAGCGTTCGCGCTAATACTTGTGCAGTTTTTTTGCCCTTCTTCGCACCTACGAGTTTGTACCACCGCAAACATACGTAAGGTTAAGGAACAAGGAACAAGATAAAGTTCTTCGTCTCAGTAAATCGCTCAGCAGCGATATCTGACCCTACTAATAAAGGGTCTAAAATAAAGCCCTTATCAATATTCTTCTAAAAAAGGGGCTTTTTTCTTCATTAACGCTATTAGGCTAATGATTCCCTCGAAACGATTTTAATCACGAAACAAAGCGTTATAATAAAGATTTTCTTCCCTCCAATTTTCCTGGTCTGTGCGTGCGATTTCATTGGTTACGCGAGTGCGGGCGAGTCGAGTTCTCGATCAACCATTGTAAGTACAGTGCGTGAGAGTGAGATGCTACGAAGGTACCACTGGCTGCCACAAAATAACATATTTATTCGATATAAATGCCATAAAACAAGGGTTTAAAGAGTGACACAGGGAACGGTAACCACGGCAAATTGACAACGAATGACTAGAAAAAAATGATTTTTTTTTTAATACTACGTCGGTGGCAAACAAGCATACGGTCCGGCTGATGGTAAGCAGTCTCCGTAGCCTATGTACGCCTGCAGCTCCAGAGCAGTTACATGCGCGTTGCCGACCTTAAACCCGATACTCCCCCCCCCCCCCCTCGTTGAGCTCGGGCAACCTTACACACCGGCAGGAACACAACACTATGAGTAGGGTCTAGTGTTATTTGGCTGCTGTTTTCTGTAAGGTGGAGGTACTTCCCCAGTTGGGCTCTGCTCTAGATCTGGAATGACATCCACTGGCTGTACCCTACCACACAAAGCGAGATGACATTCACAATGCCCATACCTATCTTTTGGACGTAGTTTAAGGACGTATCCGGGTGCAATAATGAAACATCGGTTTATTCTGGGTTTGACTCCTCTGCTCGTCTACGTTTGATGAGAAATCCGAACGCGAGCTCCATTTTTTACCTTCCAATTGTTTTTGCCGTCGTGATTGGCTGATTTAAACGGTTACAACAATTCGAATTGTTTTTTGCGAGGCCAGTTTTTCACAAGGTCATAATTAGGGTGAGTCCCAGGAAGCTGGACACAATGAAAGGGAAGTACGAAGAAGAATTTTATTCGCAAATATTTTAACGCAGCAATTAGAGGGGCTGGGTCAAAATTATTTTCGTTGTATAAACATATTGTCCCCAATGTGATGGAGTGGAGCTTTTTGTATGAAATGAAATTAAGTTTTTAATTTTTTTTTTCACGTTAAATGTAATCTACAAATAAAAAGACATGCAATGGCAGTCGTTTTTAGGGTTCCGTAGCCAAATGGCAAAAAACGGAACCCTTATAGATTCGTCATGTCCGTCTGTCAGTCCGATTATGTCACAGCCACTTTTTTCCGAAACTATAAGAGCTATACTGTTCAAACTTGGTAAGTAGATGTATTCTATGAACCGCATTAAGATTTTTACACAAAAATAGAAAAAAAACAATAAATTTTTGGGGTTCCCCATACTTAGAACTGAAACTCAAAAAATCTTTTTTCATCAAACCCGTACGTATGGATAGGTCTTTAAAAATGATATTGAGGTTTCTAATATCATTTTTTTCTAAACTGAATAGTTTGCGTGAGAGACACTTCCAAAGTGGTAAAATGTGTCCCCCCCCCCCCCCTCCCGTAACTTCTAAAATGACAGAATGAAAAATCTAAAAAAAAATATGATATACATTGCCATGCAAACTTCCACCGAAAATTGGTTTGAACGAGATCTATTAAGTAGTTTTTTTTAATACGTCATAAAACTTAAAAAAAAATTTTTTTTTCATCAAACCCACACGTGTGGGGTATCTATAGGATAGGTCTTCAAAAATGGTATTTAGGTTTCTAATATCATTTTTTTCTAAACTGAATAGTTTGCGCGGGAGACACTTCCAAAGTGAAAAAATGTGCCCCCCCCTGTAACTTCTAAAATAACAGAATGAAAAATGAAAAAAAAATATATGATATACATTACCATGCAAACTTCCACCGAAAATTGGTTTGAACGAGATCTAGTAAGTAGTTTTTTTTTAATACGTCATAAATGGTACGGAACCCTTCATGGGTGAGTCCGACTCGCACTTGGCCGCTTTTTTTTATTTTATTTGTTAAAACACAGAAATACAAGCGTGACTGAGTAGTCCAAAATAAGATAACGAAAGAATTTTGACCCGGCTATTTATTACTAATGTGAAAACCGGGTACATATTTATAATGCAAATTTTTACACGGCTTCGAAACAAGGAGGAAGTTCTCAATTCCTTAGAATCTTTCATATATCTTATCCATGTTTATTACGTAAAATTACAATTCATAGAACCAAACTTTGCAAGAAAAAAAGTGGAAAAAAGTAAGTAAGGTCATCTAAACGGGACGGACGGACGGAAACGGTTAACGGACAGTCGATTTGATTTATTTATAACGTCGAATTTGTTAGTGACTTGGGTAACGTGATCAGTGAGAGAAGAAAATGATTTTCTTTCGCGAAAACAATTTTTCATTTCATCATGGCGGAATTCATTTATTTCAGGTAGAAATCCAAATATACCTATCGCGTGTCTTACTGTGTCGTAAATTTCAGAACTTTATTTTAGGTAATAGCGTAAAGTGTATTACTAAATAAAACTATATTTGGTAAAAACATCCAAGATATAAAATCAAATGCTGTTATTTCCCGTTAATCTAGCTAGAATCTAGCGAACATAAGAATAAAATGTAACTAAGATATTTCTGAAAAAAGTCTAAACTCTGCCTTAGTTAATTAAGTTATTTAAATTTAATATTCAGTGCCTAGATAGTTTATGTAAACAGTGGTTTACATACTACATTGTACAGATGTAATTAACACAAGAAATGTTAATATGAACTACCAAAGTACAGACCTAATACATTTTTCAAAGAAAATAAAAAAATGAAAAGAATGGATGTGTATTATAGATTGACGGCCGACAGTCTAAGTGAATGACAAAAACATTTTTCGAATAATAATCCTCGTGATAGTGAAATTTTCACCGGACTAAAACAATGAAAGGTGATAATGTATATAAATTTATGACCACAAATGTCAATGTTAAACTAATTATATTTGAACGAAACTTTATAATAACATTTGGCCATTCCGATTGCCACCTGCCATTGATTTTGTTTACTTCCCTTTGTCTGTTACGACAAAAATATTTGTTTCATCTGAACCAAAAATATAAAATAACATTGTTTGCAAGCATTCCTCAGCTCCAGATATGAACGATCTTTAATAAAAATAAAATTATTTGCATCCTTCTTCGTAATTACTTATTATTGAGTTTCTTTTCATGTCAGTTACAAATTATTCGTTTTAAATTTTAGTAATTGTTTTTAACCCTTAGTATGTTTGTAATTTAGGGACTATAGTTTTTTTTTGTATCTAGACTATAGTTATCAAATGTGGTTAGGTTCCTTGCTCCATTAGCGTAAGGACTTTCTTCTGATGGAAAGTCCTTATTGTAAAACAAAAGACTTTTCTCTGATGAAAATCATGTAAGAATTAGAACCTTCAATCCGTCATTCATTTTATCAAGGAAATTGACAGTGACAGCATGCACGTCAACACCGAAAGCAGTACAAACACCATCACTCTTAACTATCCATCGGTGGACCTTATACCTTCTGTAATAAGGTCCACGATCGATGGACAATTAACAGTGCGGGGGATGGTACCTACAGCTTCAACGGTAATGCAGTTTCTATTTGGCTGTCAATTTCAATAATAACCGTAACCGATAAACGGCGCATTACTCCTCGTATTCACATTCCAATTCGAAAATTGAAAATCGATCGTTCGAACGATTTGCATAAACACTTTATTAGACTAATAAAAGTTACAAATGCACATTTAAATGATGCGTCAGCAAAGCGGCACTCGTGGATGATTTACTTCTTATAGGTCGTATGTGTTGTTGAAATGTTATGTTGTGTATGTTAGAGTTACGATGTTTTAAAACGGCATGAATGGAGAATAGCCGGGTAAATTATTCGGCCAGTGCATTGCGTCAACAATTATAATAAAATTAAGCGCAGTAGAGTAATACTTAATAATGTTTTTTTAGTCGTCGACTATAATGGTTGAATTAAGATTTCGTATACCAAACTATAGTTGCGTACTTTGCATGTATGGGCTCCCGGCTCAATTATAAGATTCATTTCGATACGCTGAGTAACTATAAAAAAATGGACCAATCACATGCCGCCGAGTTCCCATAGAAAATACTTAACGAACGCCGGGCGCAGGGTCACTCGGAGTCCCGCGTTTATGTATTTTGTACAAAAATTTTCCTTTCTGAGATACATACCAATTTTGATTAATGATTTAGGTTTTATAGTAAAAAAAAAATACGATTTTAGATGACTCGTAAAAAAGTATTGTATACAATACAATAGTGATATGATCAAGCTTTTCTATCTCGTACCTTAATTTAGGCAACTCAGCAAGCTTCTTTGCCGTGATAAGGCACTCGACTGAAAAGCTCTCTATTAAATCACGATTGTTAAAATACTATTTTATATGCGTGGGCGTTTTTCGTGGTGTTCCAAGCCCTCTAACCATGTAACTAGAGGGATAGATGAAATAATTTTTGATTCGGTCCAGCCGAAGAATTAGGGAAAATATTTACATGAAAAAGCTTTAAAAGACACATTGAGTACCTATATAAAAGGATTCAATTCAATTCAAAAGCTTTCATGTCAAAAAAACACATGGCAAACATTACTATAAAACTAAAATAAATTAAATTAATATCAAATTCCAATAACTAACAATACAATACAAAAAAATATACGGTAAAATCATATACTAAAATAATAACTACTCCATGTCAAACTACGAATGTAAAAACTCTAAGCAAAAATACAAGACACAATTTTTTATGGATTGTATGCTATGGCTAGTCAAAATACATTTCCACGTCATCACATCAGTCAGGAAATTGAAAAAAAGGACAGTTAGTGGTATCAGCTGAGTGCTGGGAACCGCTCGGCAGTTTCAAATCAGGGGATCGTAGTCGCTTTCCTCTGCAAAGCGGGTAAACGCTGCGATCGACTACGAACGTAGCGCTACGAAAACGTTGGCAGTGAATGTGTTAAAATATTTTACTTATCAATCCACCAAACTTATAAAAACTCATAGAAATTCAAGTGAAAAAGTACGTTAGAACACAAAGACATGAGCCATAGATTGAATCTCCAATTACGTACGTATTTAATGACAGAAATGTCACCCGATGCGTCCGACAAATTTGCACGCCGTCCGAACGGGGAATATCGACGCAAATGATCTGCAGCGGCGGTGCATTACGTCAACAGTGTCGCAATATCGATGCGATATGCGTGCAGAAGACACACGCAGTATTAAATAAAATGTATTTGGTAGGCATACAAGACCGAAATTGGGCGCTCTAGATAGACTGATTAAGTGAAGGTACATGCTTAGTACTTAGCATAGATAATAACTACTAATGTAATCGCTACAGTTTTTATACTTTTATTCTTATAGTTTTCTCTAGAAATATATTAAAAACTACTAACAGAACTAATATTAATACCTCATATACAAAATACAAATTATTTATTTGCCATAATACAGTAGGAATGTAGATGGTGACATCCATCTCCTGCTCCTCTTCCTTCTCCTCGATTCCCTTTGATTCGTCTTAGATTGTATCATAGTTTCCCCTATATGGAAGCCTCATATACCTTATTAATAAGCCACACATGCTTCATAAGGGGATAACAGTATGGCGTTCCTGAATGATTAATTGATTTATCTCGATAGTAACAGATTAAACAACGCGCCAAAAGTTAAATCCTGGAATACTTTAAGTTGATTTAAACTCACACGATTTTCACTCTTAATACTTTACCAAAAAGACATGTTATAATTATCTCCTTAGTTCAAATTCAAAATATCTTTCACAGTCTACTCGTAGTATGTATGAGATATATATATATATCTCTTTGAGATGAGATACCTAGTCTGATCCGTTACTTTTGATGCTGTTTTTGATATTTTTGATACCACTGTACATTCGTTTGAAATTAAATTGTATTAAATAAATTGAGCTGAAAAAAGACTTGCCAAGTTACTGATTTAATTTATTTTCCATACCTACTGTCTTCTCTATACTGTGTCATCGGAAATTAATTCTCGCGGGATGTGGCACCACCGGGTTATTGCGCGCGGCGAACGCTGCGTTATTGCCGTTTGAGTGGCCTCGCTGTTACGTTTGTCTGTGCCGGTTTACATACACACCGAGATATTTGAGTGGCCCCGCTGTTGCACTTGGTTTGTGTACGTTTTATCGACCACTACTACAAACTTTTAACTAGCAATTGTGTTCGATTCTTGGTTTGTATTTATGTTAATAAAAATTTTATATGCTAATTTTGACTCCATAGCTCGCTATTAGTCTTACCGTGCGATAAAAACTCCGATCCCTGCTTATAAACCTAAAAGCTCTATGCATGCCAAATTTCGTGCTTTCTGACGAATGGGTCCATAGATGAGGCTAAGGAGACGCAATAATTGTACATTTTATATCAATAACATGGCAATAAATGTATAGTTTTTCTTCTTTATGTTTTTCAAATCTCTGCTGGAGGCTAAATTTACTTTTTGACATCATAATGATATCTATGTTATATATTTTTCTTACTGATATGCGTGCATCTCGCTCATTCCAATACAGTACAAACAAAATGCACGCTCGTCTGTCATCATTTAGACATCATTTTGATGTAACTTTGATGGAAATTTGAATTGGTCTCCTATTCAATTACTGAATCGTTCTAAACGATACGGTATCTAACAGTCCAAATCCGCAAAACAAACCCAATAACCCCCGAATCTCACGCGCGATACCGTCAGAATTAACGGCCAAAAATACATTTTTTATTTTTTATTCCCGCCCATGTAAACACTTGAGCATTATTGCCGCGCCGCATGAAAAACGCGCCGCGGACGCGTCGGGCTGTTAGGTTATTACTTCCGTTTTTGCGCGCGGGAAATAAAAATGTATAGTCTACGTTTGTTAATAATGCTCATATATTTCCTTTAACTATTGCTGTGTTTCAATGTGAGGAATTTTGATTGCATATTTTAGTAAAATGTAACTTTTAGGTGTTAAATTGATATGGCAGTTATTTGAAATTAAAGTTGGAAACATTATTTTGTGAATTTGTTTATATGGTTTTCTGTTAGTGAATAATTTCAATTTCGAAGTGTTTATTGTTGTATTTCTAAGGCAATATTCCTGTTAAAGTAAATATGTACGTATACAATACATAAAGCTCTATTAATAACTATTAGGTAACATTTCAAAATATGGTTTAAGTATCATTTTAACCTTCATAACAACGGCGGCGTATGACTTTGGAAATCCAGTAAGAACTTTTTTATTGCCCAAGAATGTGGGTAACAATTTAACGAATTTTGAATATATAGAGAAATAAGGACGCGTAGAGTGCTCACGCCATTCATCAGTTTTCTTACCAAAACGCTTATTATTTTCATAGTCGACATCTAGCGTCAAGTAGTGGATTTATTAGTACAGTAACTTGACAATAGATGTCACGAGTGTCGCGACTGACGAAAAGAGTATTGTTCAACAATTTAAAAGCAGAAGAAGTTGAAAATATAGTTCCAGTTAATCCGGTTATAATATTAACTGAAAATTAATGAGAATTAGACTTTTCGTTCGTCGCGACATCTATTTGTCAAGTAGCAGTACTGATAGAACCGCGTAAGAAAACTGATGTATGAAAAGAGCACTCTATACTTATTTATTTCACTATGATATAACATACAGCTGTTACGCTTGATTGGTAGTATACATCTCTATTGTATCTAAATTATCTTCGTCGATTTTATCCCAGTATTTCCGGAGAAGTAGCAATTTCGTACTAAACTTGAGTTTCTGGTCCCTTTTTTACATTTAAATGGGGAATTTGTGTTTTTCTGATTCGCACATTTGGTATCAAAGTCGAGTCATGAAGTGTTGGAGCAGAATAGTAAAAAGGTTACCTGTGCCCTGTGATTTCGTTAGATTGGAAAGGGGAAGTAGAATGTTCGTTTTTGGTTGTGGAATTTGGATTTTTTTACCAGACTTGTTTGAGTCGAGGGTAAGCATCCTATAGGAATATAAAGTAATATATACAAAAATGTACATGCCTAAATTTAAAAGTCGATATTTTAACTTATCTAGATAATACGTTATATTCATATACAAATATTAAACATTAGATCAAGTCCGACGAAAATCTTGTACTTTCTCTCTTTAATTCATTTTTAGCTTTATGCCATTTCTCGTCTGATTATTGGATGGATAATACCACTGGAGCATTGTTTGTTGCCGCACGTGGAAAAAATTTAAGCCATTTTTTAATGTGAAGGTTAGACGTGGTACGATTTAACCAGCAGTACAATATAGCCGACTCTCCACGACATTTCACAGATAACAAATTGTCTAACTTTGAGTCGTGTTTATTGCAACAAATTAAGTCTAGAATTTGATCCTCATTTTCAACGAAACCAAACCCCTCCAATCTGCAAATTACTTAAAATTATTCTTCATTAAATTCAATTGCGCTTCAAACTTCAACTAATTAGAGGTAGAAAGTTGGAGTAAAAAGTTGGCAAAAACCTGCATCGCAGGGACGGAGAACGAATAAAAATGGCTACTTTTGACTAGTGACGTGCTAATTTTGTTTTAGGTAGAAACATTCCAACACTCGGAATCCGGAACTCGGTTCCGGCATTTTGCCACGACTCACTTGGGGAGTCTGGGTTTTCAGCAACTTACTCGCAGGAATTTGCAAACACACAAATTTTTAAGACTCCGTACCTCAAAGAGGAAAAGCGGACCCTTATGAGATCACTTGTACGTCTGTCTTTCCGTCTGTCACATGCTGTTTGCTCCGAAACTAATAAATGTACGTATTTTTTTATGGCAAGAGCATTAATGATACGTACAAGTACTGTGGGTAGTCTTAAATCTATTTTTTTTATTGAAATGGTACTATACCTAGTTCTTTAACTTTTACGTTCCGATACAAATGTCCCCTTCGATGGCACATCAGTACATTTGACACGCAGCATAAGAATTGGAATTAGACAAATTTCGTCTTTAAATTAAGGCGATCTCGCTCCCGGAATTGGATTTGGGGTAAATCTCCCGAGGCAGCGTTCCCGAAACCGCGCTTCCAAACTTAAACGTCTTGCACGTGATTGGTAAAAATATAAAGTGTATTTACTTCTAATTTGGTTTTAAATTGGATACAAATGGATGGTGATTTTTTAACGTAATCCTACCAAGTGCGGCGGGGTAAATTATTCAGCTTAGGCCGGGGCGAAAATTGAATCAATTGATTGAAACAATATTAAAATTTCAGGAGGCTGTGCTGGGGTTACGGGCTAACTCTGCTTTTAGTCGGATTATGGGTAATTTTGCTTAACGCTTGTTTCTGACTTCCATTTCCAATATTGGCCGACCCCTCGACATTTTCACTTTGTTAGTTGTGAGTTATTTTAAAGTTGTTATGTGACATGTGACCCTAAAGTAAGGGTTTTCGCCTTTATATGAAAAGGTGTCATGAGTATGTGACGTGTGAAAAGGGTATTTAGTTAATAGTTCTAAGGTATCGGGCCAGTCTCTAAAAAGCATTTCGGTTTAAATAAGTTTCACTCATATTATAAAACAAAGTCCCCCGTCGGGTGTGTCTGTAGTCTGTATGTTCGCCATAAACTTAAAAACTATTGAACGGATTTTCGTCCGGTTTTCTTCAATCAATAGAATCTTGAGGAAGGTTTAGGTGTATAATTTGTTAAGGTTTTTTGTAACCCGTGCGAAGCAGGCGGGTTGCTAGTTTTAAATAAATTTGATAAAATAGTAATGACAATTCGTATTAAGGTAACGTTCGGACGGCAAATGAAACTTAAAATATTTTTTGCCAATAAAGAAACTAAACTAAACTATTTCTGTTGGTATATTATACTGCAGTTGCCATCTGAATGTCACCTTTAAGAGAAACAGTAAAGTTAGTGATGACTTTGACAAATGTCTCGACGCCACTCTGGTCTCATTTCAGCCTGAGACTCCCAATCGTGAGGTTGAATATTGAAGCAGATCAGGTCCCTCTTTCAGCAATCCTTAAATATGAGCTTAAGCGTCCAACCGGCCTCCTGGCGTTTGCGATTTGATTTTGATTTGTTCCCAAAGCGGGTGTAGATAAACATGACACTGGACTGGTTAGAGAACCTAAGGCAGAAAAGACTCCACGCAGCTAGACCTTCTCCCTTGAACTCTCGTTATGTTTGTGATTGCTGCGGCAGGAGATGCCGCTCTGGTATTGGACTCTTCTCTCTCAGGGAACCAACCTCCCCACAACACCTGAGCTTACCCGACGCTGCAACAATGATCTGCTATAGATGTTGTGGCCAATGATAATGATGATGATGACAAACACTTCTTACTAATTGTATGTTACTTTTAATATGTATTTTTGTACATATTAAAAGTGACTATGTTAACTGCACCAATCATGGAACATTTAAGAGAAAATTTGGAGTATTTTTGATATTTGACCGACACCTGTAAACTTTCTACCGCTTTACGCTTTAAAAGTTGACTATCCAATTCGTCCTTTATGTTTCCTATGTATTTAATGAAAGCTACTGCAATTGGTTTCAATATTATTAACCAATTAAAACTGTGGTTTTTTGCTCCAGTCATGGGATGTATGGCGCCATTCGTTTTGAAAATAACAAATATCAATGAAAAATTAGACTTACGCAGCTATTTGGCTCTTGTTTATGGTAAAATATTGCCAGCATTAAAAAATTATGGTAAATACTTATTTTACAGGATTTGTCTATACCATCCCATTACTGGTGCCTGTTCTATTATAGGGGTGTTTTCTATACTACTACTACTACAAATGTCAATATCATGTTAATTTAATGTAGGTAATATGTTGATACATACGATCATGGCACTGACATTTTGCAAGTATATAATGCAATTTTCCTTGATAAATTGAAATCATGCAATTTTAATCCCAATGAAAACAATAAACGAACACGTTTAATGATGTTCCAGTGAGCACGACACACAATTCTCGTTGTAATGCGGTATCCTAGCCATTAAGTACTACCACGCTTTTCCGCTAAAATGTCGCAGAAATACCGCTTTTGCCGATGCCTGATTTATGTTGTAATCAATGCTAAAATGTATTATCCTCTGGCCGCCCACCTATAAAATTGTCTCCCATTCCATCTTAATTTAATTTATATTTTGACTAGTCAAAATTATCTTTGTTTTTGGCAAGGTTTGACTTCTGGACTGTTAGAGATTATAATAAAAAAAGCACAAAATACATTGAGATTTTACAATATCTAAAAGTTTTGGTGTGCATAAGATAGTTTCACTTCGAGTCATGTCAAGTTAATTATGATCAGTAATCAACAATTACACTTTATAATATATAACGTAACTAAAATCTTGTTTTATTTTTCAAAATATCCCGACCAGCGGTGGCAGCATGGTTCCATTTTTATCACCTGTCACTATTCCCGTCACTTTCGCACTTACATACTTGTTAGAACGTGACAGGCATGGTGACAAATGATAAAGAGCCGACCATCTTAGACCTACTGCAGTGGCAGCATGGTTCCATTTTTATCTCTTGTCACTATGCCCGTCACTTTCGTACTTACATACTTCTTAGAACGTGACACGTGAACGTTAGGTATGGTGACCAATGATAAAGAGCCGACCATCTTAGCTCCACTGAGTAAGCTAAAAATCAAAATCTTAATTCTTCCCTCGTACCTAGTAAGTCTAGTATAGAAAGTCTTGGATAGACTCCAACGCAACACAGTTTCATCCGACGGCTATGAATTAAACGCGTTCGTAAACATGCCCCGGGCTGTAGTTGAAAAACTTTTATAATATCGCGAATTTGCTGTAATTTAATATGATGTTAGTTATGTATGTCCTTATGTTCAGCAGGCGTATTTAATTATCGTTGTGTTTGTCACGTATGGCATGATATAGAATATACGTTACTTTCTGACAGTGCGCATTAGTAGGAATGGAAGCGAACGCTGAGCTAAGTGAATGTCAAGCACAATTAATATCGACCATACTAGGCCTGGTAAGCTCATGGTGCGCGTCGCCATCAATTAATTTACGAATTAATCCACCTCGCAGTAGCGTCTCCCGAACGTCGGCGTCTAGTCAACTTTATGGCTGCTGCTTAACGCAGCGTTGGCGCAACTGCGCAGTAACGCTATTTTCCGTAGCACTGACCGCGTAGCCAACATGCCAATCGTTAAGGCTTCGTAGCAAACGAAACGCAACTGTCACTATCGCGTTAATATGGAAGAGTGATAGAGAGAGATGCTACGCTACGCTACGGAGCGTTGACGATTGGTATGTTGGCTACGCGGGCAGACTAGACGCCGACGCTGAGAAGACGCTAGTGTGTGGTAAATAAAAAGTTGACTGGAAGACTGGCCTTATGGCCAGTTATTAAATTAGCCTTGTGTACAATGTGTTTTATAATGTTTATTAAAATAAAATAAATGAGGTTTTTTTTTTCAATTATTTTATAGCCCAAAAAATCTGTAAATTTTGTTCATGGCCGTCATGTCCAACAATATATTTTCATGTAGTGCATGCATGACGCCCTAAAAACGCTGCGTTAACGCACTATTTTTTATATAGAACGCAAGAAACTTCACTATATACAGGCGCTTTAAACGACCCTTTTACATATTAATAGTATATGCAAAAAACCCGCTGTCCACCATTTCGAGATATATTGCCGAAATCGTAGAACAAACGTGACACGATGAAAGGCTGCTAATGCCTTATAAAATATCGTAGCGAGGAATAAATCGCTATCAGGACGTAGTCCGTCAATCTTATTGTCATTCAATTTGAATTCTCGCGCTGGGTCGGTTTTTGCGATGGTTTGGTGTGGGGCTATAAAAAGTATATAAATAGTTTCTTACTGATGAAACTGAGGGTTACGAATATTGCAAATCTGTTGGCAAAGCGAGTTCATAATTTCAAATGGCGGATGTAATGTTTTTACCGTTGTTGCCATGATTGGGTGTTTTCAGAATTAGGGTCCGTAGCGTAATGGTATTCCCTCCCACCAAAAATAAATAGATAAATAATTAAAAATGGGTTTAATTAAATCTACTATTTCGATATTTTATGAAAACGTTGCTTTCTTTCGATATAAATTATTTATATTCTCATGTATATTGGCCTTAGTTGCCTGAATTTTAATTCTTTAAAGCGAATGCAACAATAATACTAAATATAATATACTGTTTAGAAACGTTCAAAAATGGATTCATTTTTGATTCTAACGTCATAATTTTATTCTTCTTCTTTCTTTCCATCCTGTTACCCCCTGCTGGGCTCGAATCATATTCTTCCACTGACTCCGGTCCTGGGTAGCTATAACTGGGACTTCATAATTTTACGTATAATTTAATATCATGTACTTATCAAAATATTGTTATAATAAAATATTCAATGCATTATAAAAATTCAATCATAATTCAATGTCTCTATGTTCAAATTCATCTATGGCAATTTTATTCTCGAAATATTGACAGTTCATAGAGCTTTCAAAAGCTTACCGATTGTTTTCTCGATTTCTTAATGACTATTCACTTTGCCAATTTTTGTATTTTTGTAATTTGGAAGTAAACCAACGTCAATCTATAGTCCACGTATTATTTCACCACCTTTACCTATGTGGCTACCACCAGTTTGGCACTGACATAAACGCTATCGAAAACGTACCTTATTTTCTATGCATCTTGCTCGTACTCATATTTCTGTGGCCCTAGTGAAAAAGGGTACAAGTCTCTGGCAGTTTAGGTGTATAAGGGCATAAGTGTTACGTGGAACTTACACCCCTTTACACCTGCGCTGCCAGAGACTTGTACCCTTTTTCACTAGGGCCACAGATTTATATAAGTGCGAGCGAGATGTATAGAAAGTAAATTAAGTTCTCGATAGCGTATATGTCAGCTTTGATACTGCCAGTGACTCATGGTACGGGTACTGAGACCAGCGAAGGTTTTACAACACTTAATATTAAAACTTCTTCCCGCTCGTTCTGTGGCCCAATACTCTGCCACCGTCGGTCGAGAGAAATGTTACATTTGTCACTGCATCGGAATCTGTTGAATTAGATGCTCGAAGGGTTCCCAGAGATGGGGAATCGAACGATTTTTTTGTTTTCTTTTGTCTTTAAACGTGCCTCGATTCCTTAAACTCTAAGGCTTAGAGGAAATGTAATTTACGATTCGAATTGTTAATTAACTAATTTCAACGCATTATCGTTTCCTTTTTTGTTTTAACGTACAGGTTTCGTAATAATCCGTTTGATATTTTACCTAATTCACTGTCAAAAATCTTGATGAAAAAAGTATTACTTAATACTACGGTTTCGGTAATTACCTAGTAGCTATTTTTATATAAATATTTATTATATTTAATTCATTAATTTATAAATTATACATTTTGTATATGGTTTGCCCTTTATGATTTTTAAAAGATTTGTGTTGTGTTTCTAAGGTACAAAGAACTTACCGTCTTTTTTTTCGGCCGTCTGCTCCGTGCTTAGCGATCTGCGTTCGGAGAAGGACCAGTACCCCTAGTGTAAATAAATTCGATTTTGAAACGTGACGTACGCGTTTGCGTTTAGTCTCATTTTGTATTGGATTTAGAAAGAGCGCGCCAAGCGGGACGTTTTGGAAACTCAAAATCCTATACAAAATGAGACTTAACGCAAACGCGTTCGTCACGTTATGATGTCGATCAAATTTACACTAGGGGTACTGAACTCACGGCGCCTTTATGTAATTTGAGTAAAAAAAGTTTGTACAATCAGTATAACGATTAGCTTAGCACCCATGCATTGCGTAATTTAAGTATGCCGAGATGGAAAGCTAATCGTTTTGCTGACTGTATCTACACTTATAAAATAATTCGGTTGATACTATGCACAAAAACAAACAACTTATAACGTTAATTATTCAAGGTCAAAGTTTGAAGTTTTGGTCAGAACAATCACATTTTATCTTCTCCATCCTCGTATCCTCATTACTGCGGATCGCGATCACATGACATGTTATATCCCCCATTTAGTGCGATCATAAGCCTTGTAGACTGCACTATGCATGCTATAGCCTACCTCTCCATAGCGTTAGATACGAGTCCACCCCAAATAAAAAAAAAAAAATCTTTATTTACTTGAAACCTAATACAAAATGTGAGGCTTACATTTAATTACAAAATAAACTTATTTTAGGTTTGTAACAGTTCCATTTGGATTGAGCCTCTGTTTCCTGAACTAGGACAAAGCCTGTGACTCAGGATTCAGCGATTCCTCCGGAGAAATTGGTACCTCAGGAGTCCACCCTGAGCACGTTGCTGATCATTAGGCCTAAAATGCATTGGTGACCGGGTAATGTGCCTGAAGAATCTAAGGGCTCGCTCATGGCATCTTGTGGAGAGTTTAGTGGTTTCAATATTGATTGAAAGACAAACACCTATTTTATTAATCAATACGTTACTTCAGAGTCGGGTTAACAAACAAAACTTTCTGAACAATTCTGAGATTCAGGAAAAACTGGGCAAAATTTGCCGTTAAAAACTTTTAGCCAGAGTTTTTTGTTTCTGATTTAACGGATCCAAGTTACTGGTGAGAGGTTAAAACTTGTCATTATTAAAATGTTTATTCATTTACAATACCATAATAAATATACAAAAACTGAGGTACGGTTACGTAGGTAAGGTTTAAGTAGAAACGCCAAGTATCGAACAATTTAAGCACCTTTATCTGATATTAAATCTTATTATTTATTTGTTTATATTATTGTAATTTTTTACGTTTTTAAATATATTTTTTTTTGTAAATTAGCTTTTTATGGCAATAATAGGTGTATTATATGCTGTTGGGCGTTTCTTATATCCTGGCTCGCTAACATACACAGCCGCGTCCACTTTTATGTTCACTCCTCGCTCCCGCGAGTTGCTCCACCCGAACGGTCACCACAGACCCTCTCGTTACGCGCGCTATATATGCCCGAGACAGGTATGATGGACCTCTATGATGTGTGTATGACATGCTGTTTGAGACAAGTACTTTCCCGTCTAAACTTGTACATACACTACAATAGGTATAATCGACTTGAAGCAATTTCGGCCCGATTCGAAGAATGAGATACGATAAGTTCTGGATTAGATAAGTTCTCATTTAGATATCGTTTATATGTCGTATAATTAACAGAAGCAGCTCGATTCGGGCAACCAATGTCACTTTGACGTTAGAAATACCGTAGATAGATCTTATTGGGATCACAGCGGAATCGAAATAAACGTCAATTTTGACATGTCGTTTAGTTATAGATCTTTCCAAGATCTTAAACGTGTCTTAATCATTCTTCGAATCGGCCGTAGTAGTCAACAAAGCAGTTTTTATTGGGTTATTGAGGGCGAAAAAAGGTTATCAAACATGTGATTCGAGGTTTTGTAGTTTCATATATTATTTAGGTATGTTATAACAGAAATTGTCAAATAAATAAATTGAGCAAACAACCTTCTACTCAACCGCCGGGCCGCGCCATATGTACGAGTAGCATGTTTTCTTTATTTCACCGTTGTAGATATATAACAAAACGAACGCAATTCCCTCCGACCAAATACTCAAGCTGCTTATAAATTAATAGAATATGTTACCAGTGCTTGCACTCAATTTCATTTGAACATTAATCATATTAAACATTAACGGGAGCGCAAACAGGGCTTTCATCAATAATTTGATTGCATTACTTTTATGCTTACACGTAAATTTATGATACACTCCATCAATCTTTCCTAATTACGGCAACGAAACTTCAAGTCAGCGTGAACGTGATCACAAACACTGGAAGTTTGGTGAAATATTCACATGAAGCGGGCGCAGCATAATTAGCATTCAGCTATCAAAAGTTCAGCCGGGATTGAATCGCTATGGAAATTTGGATGAGCAAGTTTGAATACGGCTGTGCCTGTGACTCTGGTAGTTATCTGGTGTTCTTGAGTTGGTTTGGGATTGCCTTACCCCCTTATTCATAAACGTCTACTAAAGTTGACAAGCCGCTAATAATCGTTTGTCCCTTTCCAACATACCAATACGTCGGAAAGGGACAAACGATTATTAGCGGCTTGTAAACTTTAGTAGACCTTTTAACCAAAGCGAATTTCTATATAAATCGTGTCAATTACGACGACGCGCGCCTTGACTCGTATTTCCATGATATTAAAGGTTAGATTAACAATTCTGCGCGTCATCGTGCATGACATGAACTATATTCCTGACAAATACTACTAGACCTCGGGTGTCGAATGATGGTCTCTATGACAGCTCTTTTTTAAATGGAGTACCTGTTACGTAAAATTATTGTAGACATTTTTTGGAAGTGTAGCACACTAATTTATTTAGAAATGTAACATTTAAATAATAAAATGGTACAGACATATTTTCTCCATTGTTTTGAGGGTTTCGTACCCAATGGTAAAAACGGTACCCTATTATTAAGACTCTACTGTCTGTCTGTCCGTCTGTCTGTCTGTTTGTCTGTCACCAGGCTATATCTCATGAACCGTGATAGTCTTCTATTGCCGCTAAAATAAAAAAAGTCAACCGCGGAAACAAAGACACAGACATAGGAAGAAACCGGTTTTTATCCGGGTTCTAAACCGGTTAATCTGACAAGAACTGTATAAAAATATTTTCCTAAAAAATGGGTTTAAAAATAACGGTTTTACGAACTAAACCGAAATGAAAAGGTTTTGCTTCAAGTACGTGATAACAGTTTGTAAATTTAACCGGTTTCCGAGCCTCGTAACTTCTTTTTTCCTGACAAATACGAGTAGTCTCTAGGTATCTGCGGTTGCGACAGCAGCAGTGACTTACATTTTGTAAGTACTTATACTTACATGGTAAAAACCGGCAATGTAAAACTCAATTACGGTTTTTTGTAAAAAAATACTTGTCAATTTGGTAGAAAATGTACCCTTTATCACCCGCTCCATAAAAACGAATTGAATGCGAACTCACCAAAATCGGCACAGTAGGCTTGACACTATACAAACATACTCATATACAAATATACTTACGAATGTAATTTGTGACGCAATCGTGTGTTGTGTAATAAATAAATCTGAATCTTAAAGACAGCTAAAGTCTAAAAAGGATAAAAGGCAACCATCCGATGATAAAGTTAAAATGTAATTTTCAGAATAACCCAAATTAAACCTTTACCACCGTTTAGGACTTGGCTTTGCACAAACGTTGTTAACATTGAGAAGTTTTGCCTAGTAGGTACAATCAGCAGCGAGTAACGTATCAGACTATATGTCAAAAGTATTTAAGTTTCACTAATAGCTTCACAAAAAATATATGTCTCTATATATAGTTAGAATTATTCGAGCAATAGATACATTTGAACGCGAACTGTAGCGATATATAAGTTATACTATTCAAATACTGATATTATATCACTATTTGGAAAAGTATTCCAGGGTAGCAAATACTTTCGGCGCGTTGTTTCATCTGCTACTTTTCTTGCTGGCTGTACCAACGTAATAACAGGCAAATATTATACGATAATCATTTTTGTTCTTTGCCCAAAGGCAGCTTTATTATTGATATTTTACCGTAAAAGAACACACAATAAGGATATTTAATGGACTTTGATAGTTTAAAGAGAAAAAATCAATAAAGCCAAAGCCGCAGGCAAAGGCCTTATTGGAAAAAAGTATATTAAATTTAAATGCCAAAGATTTTCTTTGCCGCCGGCATGTCTCTAAAAACTAGTTTAATAACAAAATACCAAAGAAAATAATATTCTTCATATATGAAAGATATATGTATAATTATGTCAACTTGGTAGGGTTGGAATGCGAACAATATTACGATATTAAGGAAACCCGGATTGGATTACAAAATATCCTTATCCGGGTCTTATTAACGGAATCGGAATCTTTGGGGTCATGGGAATGAAGATGTTGCAGGAAAATATTGCAAGAGATATTTTTCGTACATATTGGTTTGCTGTTATTTATGAAAACCCTACTAATGATATAAATGCGGACGTAACTCTGTGCGTCTCATCAGTCTGTTACCTCTTCAACCACTGAACCCACTTAGAGAAAATTGTATAAGGAGATAGTTTGAGTCGGAGGAAGGAAATAATTATGATAATTTCATCATGGAAATCATAATTTTAAGCAGGCGAAGTCCCGGGCTAGAAGCCAGTCAAAGATATTTCTAAAAATAATTTTCAAACTTTTGTTTGAGTTTAGGTACAGGAATTAAAATATGGATTTTTGTATGGAGAAAAAAGTGATGCATATTCACGTTATTGTTTCATTTATTTTTATTAGCCACGTAAATGATGTTGATTGCTCTAAAAACGGAATTCAAACCTTTTGGACCGGGATCATTCACCACAGCTAAATGATACTCAATTGACTTACCTACTTGCACTCAATATTGTGACCTGCCCGCTTTATCTACAAGTTTTACTTAGAGATCTTAAAACGGGGAGTTGTATTACTATATTCGGTTCTCACGCTCGGTCTACAGCGTACTCAATTTAGCATCATATTTAATTTTAACGTTTCTAATTTTAGGTCGCGACGTTCAAACATCCGACGTCCGACAAGGTCTCGCAATCACCCAGTTTGTCATAACTCTACGAAACTCGGAGACGTCAGCTAATAAAGTAAAAAGTAAATTTGACCATTAGCAAGTTGGCGAGTAAATCAGGGAGGCAGTTGCCGGCACCTGACCCCACCGCCCGTTGAATTATTACATTCCGCCATTTTTTGGTTAGAGCCAGCGCATGTTAGGGTCTAATGCAGATTGCCTGAAGCGACCTGCTTGCGCGCTAGCTATTTTTGAATTGCACGCTTACCCGAGGGCTACGAAACGCAAATGTCCGCTCGACGCTGACGCCTACCGCAATATTGGTTAATACAAACGTATCGCGGTCGAAGTCAGCGTCGAGCGTGCACGCTCAGGCGAGGCGTTAGGGTAAACCTTACATGAGTTGCGCTAATAAGCGCCTTGCGCGTTTGGGCAATCTAGACGCACCTTTACCTGTCAGACACTGTCTAGCCACACACGAACCGATTTACTTGCGCAAGTTTACTATAACGTGTGTTGGAAGATACTTGCGCAAATTTTCAACTTCTACAAGTTTTGAAAAGTTTCAATTATCGATTCCCAACTTTTGCAAACTTTCGTTTGCGCAAGTCTACCGAAATGTGTGTGGCAGCGTGCGTACAAGTTTACTCTAGTGTACTAGCCACCTACACGTATGCATGTTCTGCGATCGTTTTTCCCGCCAAAATGACTGAGACAACTAAGAGACACGAAATTAGCGAGATTTAAGAATTATTTATAACTATTTATAGCAATGAGTCATTTATTTGATTAATTAAAAATAAAGAGTATCACAATCGGGATAAAAAACTGCTGCCTATAATAAATTACTTGATTGAATTTGGTGAGTTTCAAATTTGATATTTTTATTTTAGGGTCGTTTTTCCTAATATTTTCAAATGTAGGTACTTGTGAAACGCTCTTAACCCTTCCAAGTTACCTATCCCTTGCCAACGCGCACAAAGCCGTATTGCTGTCTCGCTTACGGCATGTTCTATGAGACGCCATCTTGGCGAATCAGGTTCCTGAATTGATGCAGATCCAAACGCATCTCTTAGCCGAAAGAAATAAAAATGTAATAAAAATTAGAAAAATTGTGGAACCAGAGTGAAAGTGATATACGTGTGTACTGTCGCTGAGGATCGTGGAAAGTTTTACGAAGTGCTGGCCAGCTCAAGTACCGTACAGCAAGATCATCAGGTATGTGCGCAGGCATTTCCTAAATCCCTTAAATCTAGGCGTCAAGCAAGTACTTTTTTTTCTATTTAATATACAGTCCACTTAATAAAATCCCTCGTGGTGTCTTGAGGGCTCCCATACATATTTTTCCGCGCATATTCATTTCCGCACAAATATAGGTTTAAAGGCACTACCATAAATTTTGATCCATTCGAACCGGATAGTAACTATTTGTCATAAATATCCCGCTAACTATATGGTCATTGTGCTAACGTAACTGAAATATTCTGTCAATCACCTTACTATATCTCCCGCATCGGCAGTTATTTCGTTTTATTTCCGCCCCGCGTTGCTAAGTACAATCGATCGTAGGTTATTTCCTAATTTATTTTAATTTTATGACAAACATACTTATACACGTGTTCCACTTTTCCTTTGTTCACATTCCATAATTGTTAGCCATCTTGGAAATAGGCAAAATAATTATTTCAATTCATTCGTGATAGTTCGGATTTGTTCGGCTAATTTTATTTATTCCGCTCGTTTCATTCCTATACTCGTACGATTGCACGGCAAGTTAACGCCACACCGCTCGCTCAAGTATTTCGGGTAGAAACATATTACGTTTACCGTGTAACGGCGTTGACTCGCGGCTAATATTCGTTAGGTATACCTATTTAAAAGGGAACTCATTTATTTAAACCGCATATATTCTGTAACATTCGCATAAATTACGTCTAGTAGAATTGCTAAACTAAATAGTACACTACACCTTCATACTAAAATAACTCATAGGTTTATTATTTATTTACGACGTTTTCATTTAGTTTTATTGCAAAACTTATTCGTACCCAATAAAAATGCCAAAACAATCAAAACATAGAAAAGGCAGCGAGGACGTTATTAGCGATGATTACAATACGTATAAAAATCAGCTAGCCCTCTATACAGTTCGGCGCGATGTTATATACAAGCGCGTAGAAAACATCTTGGAACTTGCTCATAAGGCGGAAACCGATCCTACTCAATATAGGGCATTTCACACGAGTGCATTAAATTTAGATAAGATGCGTGAAGACTACGAAGCCGTTTTAGAGTCCTATAATTTATTGCAATTGCAATTGCACCCTGACTCTGAAATAGATTACGAGTCATGGACGGCCTTTGAGGAAATGTTTTGTTATATTAAGCAAGTTCTGATAGATAATGAATCCAAGGTTCCCTCTGAACCGGTAAATTCTCAGAAACCAAAATGCCGCCTGCCTAAATTGGAGTTAGTTTCTTTTGACGGAGATGTCAAAAACTGGCCTTTGTTTTACCAACAGTTTAAAAGTATCATTCACGAAAACGCATCGCTGACTGACAGCGAAAAGGTGTACTATTTGGTTGGCAAATTAACCGCCAATGCAGCAAATGTTTGCTCCGGCTTGCCCACAACCGCGGAGAATTATCCAATTATTTGGAACGCATTAATACAAAAATACGATGATCCACGCTCGTTAGCGTCAGCGTATTTTAATCAGCTGCTAACGTTTAAACAATTAACCGCAACCAACGCCGCTGGCTTGGATTCATTCATAAATAAATTTAACTCGTCTGTCGAAGCCCTTAAGCAGTTGAACCTGGATGACTTAACCGACTTCATGTTATTACATCTAGCGCTGCAAAAGTTAGATTCCGATACAATTAAATTGTTCGAAATTACATACCGCAAAGAGAAAATTCCCTCTTATCAAAATTTAATTGAGTTTGTCAAAGAACAAAACAAAGTTTTATCTCGTTCGCCAAATGTGATTATCAATAAATCTGTTGAGAATTCTACTAAGCAACGCCTGCTGCAAAAAACTAAATCGTTTGTAAACACAGATGCGGCCGACGGCACAAGCGCTAGCGATAAATGTTCACTGTGTAAAAATAAAAAACATGATCATTTATATTCATGTCATTCTTTTAATAAAATGACACCGCACGACAGGTTCAATTTTATAAAATCAAATTCTTATTGTAACAACTGTTTAAGTGTGAAACATAAGACAAATGCTTGCACTTCCAAGCGCCATTGTTCTCATTGTTCGTTGAGACATCATACTATGTTACATTTCGATACGAAAGAGAAATCTCACTGCAACATTAGTGCAGTTGTATCCGCGCCCGCATCTAATAATTGTTTTCCCGCAACAACAAATAATGTTGTTACTCCCGCACCCGCTACCGCTTATGACTCGACCCTAGCCTCCTCAGGTGTACGGGCCGATAATCCCGCTCAAGCTAATATAGACCCTGCAATTGCTGCAGTTAAGGTCGAAAATAGCTTGCCGCCTCCTCATGAGGTAAATTCCGCATCTATCCGCACTATGGCATGTAAGAACGATACTGGTCCATGCCTGACTACCGCTTTACTAGCAACCGCTAAAATTAAGGTTACTGATTCCTTAAACCGCACGCATATCCTTCGCGCATTAATTGATCCGGGATCCATGTCGGATTACATTACTGTCGCCTGTTGCAAGCGCCTTTCGCTTGCTATGAATAAACCGCAACATATTACGGAAGCCTCTGGTTTGGGAGAAATAGTTCTCAAGACAAAGGGCATTACCGCGCTCACTTTTTCATCTTTAATAGATGATTCTTATCAATATTCGATTCGTCCGTTGATAATAGATCGTATAACTTCACAGTTACCCGACTCGCGCTTAAATAAAGAGGTTGTAGATTTAGTTCGCGACTTAACGCTCGCAGATGATAGTTTTTCGGAACCTGGACCTATAGATATACTCTTGGGGGTTAATATTTATTGCAAAATATTGCTGTCTAAGAAAATTGAGAGTTCGGATCCTACTATACCTACCGCTTTAGAAACGACCTTAGGGTATATAATAATGGGTGACGCCGCTATAGTTAACCCGCCTACCGCTTCCCGCACGCTTTGCGCGTTTACTAGCGATCCGCTTCATAGGCTCGTTAAGAACTTTTGGGCAGTAGAAGAAATACCTTCTCGTACCTTTTTGAGCCCAGAAGATCAAAAATGTGAAAATATTTACACTTCAACCACGGTCCGTAATACTGACGGCAGTTATACCGTGGACCTTCCGTTTAAAGACGATCCTCAGACATTGGGCGATTCGTTTAATACCGCAAAAAGGCGTTTTTTACTGTTGGAAAAGAAATTCGCTAAAAATCCTGAGCTTAAATCTGGATACGACGAAGTTATTCGCGATTATCTTGATAAAGGTATTCTCACCCGCGCGTCAACCGATGACGAATCTACTCCTGGATTTTATCTACCGCACCACCCTGTATTACGTAATGACAAAATAAGTACGAAAGTGAGACCGGTCCTGGACGGAAGTTCAAAGACGGATACAGGTTTATCTTTAAATGACATTTTATATTCTGGATGTAACCTACAGGCTAACATTTTTCACATTTTGTTGAATGTGCGCATTTATAAAACAGCATTTTTCGCTGATGTAAAACAAATGTACTTATGCATTTATGTAAACCCTTCGCACCGCAAATACCAACGTATTTTATATCGGTTTTCTGATACCGACCCGCTCGAAGTGCTAACGTTCACGCGTGTGACGTTCGGACTTCGACCTTCAGCCTTTTTGGCAATTCGGACGTTACGTCAGTTAGCGGCCGATGAGCGGCACAAATGGCCGAAGGCAGCCTCTGTGCTCGAAAGAGATGTCTATATGGACGACCTCGCTTCTTCTGCTTCTTCACCCGAGGAAGCTGTTAAGATAGCTGACGAGTTGATCGCCCTTTTCAAAGCAGGTGGATTTGATTTACTCAAATGGTCTTCCAATTCACGCGAATTGCTCGAACACATTCCTGAATCACACCGACAATCTAAATCTATTTCCTTCGACGACGGAAGTACTTTTAAGGTTTTAGGTTTGAAATGGTTACCTGCACGAGACAGCTTTGTTTTTGGCATTTCGAGTCCTCCGTCCGTTTGTACCAAGCGCGCCATTCTTTCGGCTACCGCACGCCTGTACGATGTCCTAGGACTCGTCGGCCCAGTTATTTTGTATGCTAAATTAATCATCAAGCAGCTTTGGCTTCTTTCTATCGATTGGGATGAAGAGCCTCCCTCGCATATTGTAAAGCAGTGGCAACAATATTTAGACGAGCTACCGCAAATATCTCGCCTTAGTTTTCCTCGACATACAAGCATTGAGATGCGGTCCGAAATTTCGTTAATTGGGTTTTCCGATGCGAGCGAGTCCGCATATGGGTGTGTAATATATTCCCACGTCGTGAATGGCAACGAGCCGCCCGTGGTCACGTTGCTTTGTTCAAAATCAAGAGTCGCTTCCGCTAAGCCCAAAGTCACTCTTGCTCGTTTGGAACTTTGCGGGATATTACTTCTTTCCAAACTTCTTAAGGAAGTTCACGACACTATGTCTACTAGGCATAAAATAAATAATATTTATGCATTTTCAGACTCGGAGGTCGCCTTATGCTGGTCGGTCGCCTCTCCACATAGATTTGACACTTACGTCGCTAATCGCATTTCGCAAATCCAAACTAATATTTCACCTGACAACTTATACCGCGTTGCAGGTTCGCAAAACCCTGGTGACTGTGTGTCACGTGGTCTTACTCCTTCTCATTTTTTAACCACGTCCCCGCTGGAATTTTTACCTGCGGCTGATTTGTCTGACGAACGCCCCAATTTACTGTCTCGGTTTTCATTAATGGACTCGCTAGTGCAGTCTTATTGGAAACGATTCAAAATGGAGTATTTACATAATTTGCAGCAACGTGAAAAGTGGAATACTCCTTTAAATCCAATTAAAAATGGTACCGTAGTAATATTAAGCGTTGATAACGCCCCGCCTTTACAATGGCTATTAGGAATTATAACCAACGTCTATCCTAATACTCAAGACGGAGTCATACGCGTGGCGGAAGTAAAAACGAAGACTGGAACGTATAAACGGCCAACCATACGGTTATGTCCGTTACCGACTCAATAGGAGTCTAATTTTAGTTAACGATCTTAGGTTTAGTTCGCGTCTGATATAGACCAATTAATTATAATACTTAAGCTAGCTTAGCTCATACTTACGCTTTACTTATCTTTTTTAGATTATTGGCACAATTGTTGTGCATTACCATTATTTTTTAAGCCTTTCTTTTTTTTTTTGGTTTGAGGTGTTAGGTTAATTTTTGTTTTGTATTCCTATTACGAACTTAGCAAGTAACTTGGCACAATGACCATATGCCGCGATGATATTTTTCATAGTTTGAGCACTTTGGCTCTTTCCTTTCTTTTCTTTGAAGGGTTCCTTCAAGGCCGGGGGGATGGTGAGTTTCAAATTTGATATTTTTATTTTAGGGTCGTTTTTCCTAATATTTTCAAATGTAGGTACTTGTGAAACGCTCTTAACCCTTCCAAGTTACCTATCCCTTGCCAACGCGCACAAAGCCGTATTGCTGTCTCGCTTACGGCATGTTCTATGAGACGCCATCTTGGCGAATCAGGTTCCTGAATTGATGCAGATCCAAACGCATCTCTTAGCCGAAAGAAATAAAAATGTAATAAAAATTAGAAAAATTGTGGAACCAGAGTGAAAGTGATATACGTGTGTACTGTCGCTGAGGATCGTGGAAAGTTTTACGAAGTGCTGGCCAGCTCAAGTACCGTACAGCAAGATCATCAGGTATGTGCGCAGGCATTTCCTAAATCCCTTAAATCTAGGCGTCAAGCAAGTACTTTTTTTTCTATTTAATATACAGTCCACTTAATAAAATCCCTCGTGGTGTCTTGAGGGCTCCCATACATATTTTTCCGCGCATATTCATTTCCGCACAAATATAGGTTTAAAGGCACTACCAGAATTGATGTATACCAAACGCCAACCGTGATATGATTGTTAGAACATTGAATGGCTTCCGTACGTATCACCGAAAGGAAAAGCAAAAGTTAGACGAAACGACACACCTCGACGCTCACTTCAACAGAAATTACATTTGAACAAGCGTACTAGAGCAGTCTGTATCTGTATTGCACTCTGTACATAGTTACTTTAAAATAACTCGTATGTATTCATGCAAGTCTAAATTGGCACAAGTAAATCGCATCGTTTGTCTAAACCGTTGAAATCGGTTTTTGCCCAGGTATTTGTTAACCGAAAATCAGTATTTAACCTAAATTTATAGATAAATAAATATTATAGGACACTTTTACGCAAACCTACCTAGTCCCACAAATAAGTCCATTAAGTTTTGTGTTATTGGTACTAGACGACGATAAATAAATACTTATTTACATAGAAAACATAAATTACTCCGGTATAAACAATTGTGATAATGATAAACACACCAATGCTCTTACCCTAGGAATTGAACCCGGGAACACCAGCTTCGTAGGCAGAGTCACTACCGACGAGGCTAGGTGGCCGTTAAATCATCGTTCATTACTTTGTAGACATACTTAGGTAACAATTTCGTGCGCATTGTACCTAGGGATTGCAATCCGGTCCGGCGGATCCGGTAATCCGGCCGGATCCGGCACTTTTCAGGAGCTACCGGATCCGGTAAAAATCACCGGATCCGGACCGGATCCGGTATAATAAAAAAACGCCTAAATACCGCACGCGCTGTGCGTTTCAGATGAGGAAAAGGCAACGGATACGAGGTATGAAGTTGAACAGAACAAAAAACGAATGAAAAAGTTTAAATTTAGTAAGATAAAAATATATTTATTATGACGATGACTGGGAACAGAAAAGGATTTCTTCTTCTTTCATGTTGGTGGCACGATATGACGATTACATAAATACTGTAATAGAAGGAAAAATGAAAGGATGGAGATGCCATAGAAGGCATTTGTAATTTATGCTAAAGAGAAGGTTAATGTCGTGTCATAATGTTGTGATAGGAGCTTAACCGACTACAGTTGGGCTCATCAATATGTGTAATATTTATAATCTTTAGTTTTCTCCGATATATGTATATATATGATAAAATATAGATTCTTTTCTATTCAAATTTAAGAGAGAATCTTTTGTCTTTACAATTTCATCCAATCTAATGCAATTTCCTTCATCTCCTGGTACATGCTACTCTACGTCTAGGCAATTCTTTATTTGATCTATGTAACTTTTCTTAGGGAGTCCCTTTCCGCGATGGTTTTCAATTATACATTCTATTATTTTTCGCATGAGATCGTCGTGTCGTGTGTTGTTCCTAATAATTTGACCAATATACTTTTCCATAAATTAAAAAATTGTACAATTTTTTAAGTCATACAGTCTACTACTTTTTCTGACAAATAAATTAGAGCAAGATAAGATAATACTAGAGCGCATTTAATATCATAATTGGTTAAAAGTAAAATATCTTCGTTAAAAGTAATAAATAATAGGAAGCGTAGGAGTTTAAAATAGAGTTCCGGTTACTCTGGTTATAATATTAGCGGAAAATCGTTGAGCATTAGACTTTTTGTTTGCCGCGATATCTATTGTCGAGTAGCAGTACTGAGAGTTTCGCTACTCGATGCTAGATGTCGACTACGAAAATAATAAGCATTTTGGTACCAAAACTGATGTATGGAGTGAGCACTCTATGTACTTCTTATTTATCTGTGCTAGAATGGATGTCAACGTTAGAGTTTGTGAGGAAAGAGAAGAGTCGCGGAATGTATGGGGCCCAATACATTCCACGGCTCTTCTCTTTCCGAACAGACTCTACAAAGAATTCAATCAAAGAACAGTTACGAAAACTTGTCCTTTCAAGGAGCTCCAATTCCAAGTTATTTATTAACTTCAAATTATAGATTTAGGAATACGTATTACGCAAAAAACTAGAAAAATATGTCATTTAATTAACTTTTATATACCTATACCAAACCGGATCCGGTCCGGCCGGATCCGGCCGGACTACGGCCTAAATCCGTCCGGATCCGGCCGGATTGTAAATCAATCCGGTTTGCAATCCCTAATTGTACCTAAGCATTATGACCATATAATCTGTTGTGGGCTTTATTTGTTTTCAATGTCTTAGTCAAAGAACTGCTTTACACTAGTATATTTAGACTGTAGCCAAGTAGTACGAGTGGCAACAATTCCGGTGCAGATGAATTGTTATTTTGACGCGGTAATCTCTCAGTTTTAAGTTTCGCTCGGAGCTCCGTTGCATTTTATAGCGGCAATCTGTTTGCAGTAATGGCGGTGGTATACAATTTTATCAGTGAAATTGGAATACGAGTTTTACCCTCTTTATTTAACCTAGTTTTAGAAACACAAGTAGTGGAAGTGAAACTTGAGAACTTAGAGCATTTAACAACTGGAGACGCCTTGTGTGTAATTTTCTGTACGAAACAGTTTGCCCATTTTTGCGGGGAGGGGCAGGTCCATTTGTACGAAACTTACGCTCTAATTTTAAAACGACTGGCTAGCTAGATTGCTCACAAATTTTGTAATTACCATAGAATAAGGTATATCTATACATGTAGTTAATGTAGCTTCAGATGGGTACCATAGTTAAGAAAAATAACAGCGAATTTAAGTTTTTCATTCTAAACTTGTCTTTTCTCCATTTCTTTTATTTTAAATACCTACCTAAATACCTGGTATACCTTTGTATACCATGTCATTCTATGTGCAAAGTTTCATTACAATCCAACACGTAGTTTTAAAATGTGAATGAAATTTCGTTTGCATGGGGAGGTGAAATTCGGCTGAGATTGTCAGCCAGCAAAAAAGTTTTTTGAAACACCATTCCCATTCATTTCTTATTAAATTACTTTCCTATTGGAAAACCGTCTCGTTACAAAACAAATACCGTAAGGACAGTAACCTCATTTTACCTTCTAATACTCAGATATTTCTATTGTGAAATCAACTTCAAAGATGTATACAATTTTCGTCTTTAATACGACTGGATAAGGAGTAAGTGTCACTATATATTTTTTTAACCTTCTTTAGTTACGCTCTTTTTGGATGCTATCAAGAAACTTGAGGAAAATCCGTGACCGGAATGTATTGGTAGTATTTAGGTAATTCTAATTATTGTTATATGCTTCCTCTACGTGAGAATTGTAGTGGTTATACAAATGTCTTTGAGCACGTGTGCATACTCTTGAATACAAGTAGCTTCACTTAAGCAGAAGCCGACTATAAGTATAAAAGCTAGGACATAATATGTCGAATTACGGTTCGATTTTTACGAGTTGAATATTGTAACAAAATTAAGCTAAACGAATACAAAAAGAACCATCAATTATAAAAAAGTGGAATTTAAAATGACATGTTGAGATTATAAAAAAATTCAAGGCTCCTGTTTAATTTTTTTTAAACTTTCACCTGCATTTGATTGAAAACAACTTAATGCATAAAAGCAATATTTAAGGCTCAAAATAGCAATTTTCTTGATCTATATATTTGGAACAGACTAATGTAATGTGCCGTCACACAAGGCGATTCAATTGTCGAGTGCGAGCCTCAGATTTTAACTCTCATTTCTGACCTTAGTGTTGCTTAAATGCCATAATTATAGACCTCTAGACTAGACTAGACCTATTCCTGTATAGACATTTGATCCCCAGGAAAATAAAGATCGATTGACATTATTTACGAAAAACTTTCAACTAGCCAATTCTCTAATAGTGTTACCATTTAAAATACTATTCATAAAAAACTGCAATAAAATTTTGTATTTACGAGAAAGGAAACATTGAAAGTACGGGCTGGCAAAAGTGGAGGGAGCTTACAGGAGTACTCTGTGACCCGAGGATGCCTATCCGCATAAAGGGCAAAGTGTACAAAACTGCCGTCAGACCAGCAATGTTATATGGTGCAGAATGTTGGCCTCTCAAGAAGCAACAATCCGACCAACTTCACGTCGCTGAAATGCGAATGCTTAGGTGGTCTGCAGGAGTGACACTCATGGACAAAGTACCGAACCGTTACATCAGAGGCTCGTTCAAAATAAGACCCATACAGGACAAGCTAACAGAAACACGACTCCGATGGTATGGGCATGTCATGAGAAGGCCGGAGGACCACATGACTAGAAAGGTGCTCGAATGTATGAAAGAACCGAAAAAGAGTGGACGACCCCGACTTACATGGATTTCCGTAGTTAAGAAAGACCTAGAGAATAAGAATATAGACCCAACGACGACCCGGAACAGATATAACTGGAGAAAATTGATTAGGAGAGCCGACCCCAAATAAAAATGGGATAAGGCCAGAAGAAGAAGAAGAGAAAGGAAACATTGAAAGCTGATTTTAAGGGCATCAAAACGAAAGGCGAGTAGTATCTTTTAATAATCTTTAAAATAAATTTGTCCCCTTTCATTCGTGAACTTGCTGTAGATACATATTTTACGCATTTAAAACACAATGTGTATTGCATAAAGAAGTTCTAGGAAACTGGAGAATTATAAACACTAAACCACGCAGCTCTGCTAACACAGCAAGGTTTAAGTAAATAATGTTTCTTAAAACAATTACCAAGTCCTTGTGTTGAATCTACGACTCATATTAAATTTCTAGAATATGGCGAACTAGAAATGGTTCTTGTTAGACGATGCCAAAACCGCCTGGTATTATTTATTAAAATTGCTCAGTACGTAAGTGCTCACATAAATGAGACATTTTAATATATGGCTTAACGCTGGCTTACCAGCTAAAAGGTTTTTATTTTTACTAACAGGGTTTTTATCGAAAATTGTGCGAACTATAATGTCACAGAAAATTAAAATGTTGGATATACGAACAATATATTAATTTGGTTTTATTTCGGCTTTACCATAATACGAAGGGCGTCTGAAAAGTTCTAAGCCTAAGGTATTTAGAGGTTATATATGCGTTTATGATACTGGCCACTAGAAAGGCCATTTAAAAACAATTTATTTTAAAAAAAAACATGTCACATTCTGTTTCGCGATATTCTTCAATTTAAGAGCAGGGCTCTTGTCGGTGCAGCTCGATGAAGTTGTCTCTACCTTGGTCGATCCGATGCTAGCCCTTTAGTGTGTTTGGAGATATACAACGCAAAAGTACATCATGTGTGAATTACCAACGAATATTATGAAAATTGAGCACCGTGCTGTAATTAGGTTCCTAACAATAAGTGACAAATCACCGCAGTGTATTTTTGAGGAAATGGCTATTATTTACGGTGCTTCTGGGCCTTCTTATACCATAGTCAAAAAGTAGACTCGCTTATTTAAACTTAGACGGGAATCGATCGAAGACGACCCCCGCTCAGGTCGGCCAATATCGGTAGTGACCGGAGAAAACGTAGCAAAGGTCAAAAAGCTGGTATTAGAAGATAGAAGAATTAAGGTTTGGCAAATAGCTGTGGTCTTAGGTATTAGTAAAGAAAGAGTCGAAGAAATTTTACATGAACATTTGTACATGAGTAAAGTTAGTGCTCGTTGGGTACCAAAAATGGTGACGGCCTTCGATAAAGAACGCCGTGTTGAAACTTCAAGGGCGTTTTTAGAATTGTGCGAAGATGATTTAGTTGAAGTTTGTTCCCGAATAGTAACTGTTGATGAAATATGGATCAGACAGTATGATCCGGAGTGTAAGTCTGAAATTCTGAATCGATGCAGTGGATTGAAAAGGGTGAAAGGCCGCCTTAAGTTTAACGACATAATAGTAATGATGGCCTACTTTATATCAGCATATTATGGACATACCTACTACAATATAAGTAAGTATACATTTTAAAATTTTAATTAAATTTCTAGTTTCGAAGCAAAGTAGGCACATTTTACCATCATTAAAAACGTTACTTTTAAGTACTTTTGTTCTATTGCCTAGTTTTTTTAGCATTTTCACAGTTCAAGCTACAATTTGCCTCAGCCCGTCAGATCACGTGAACTCGTAAAAAAACATTTAGCGTCCAAACGAGTCCAAAAAAGGGGCCAAGACAAAAAGGAAACAAGCAAGCCTAATGGGCCAAGTTCGAGAAACACTTTGGCTAAACATTCCCTAATGGAAATGGAAGGCAGCCAGTAACCGTGCTCCGCGTATTCCGATCCCAAACCAAGTAAAAGTTAGATAAATTAAGCAAACCAGCGTATCTTTGGACTCCACTGTAACAACGTTGAGTAACTAACGTGCGTACTTACCTACTACTAGCTCTGTAAGCGTCTGGCGAGATGCGTTAGGAATATAGCCCCAGTGGTTGTTTTTTACACACGTTTCCCAGTTGCCAAAATGTGGCTGTGCTTTTTGTTGCTTGGAGCTAACGTATGAGTAAGTTATGCTGTTTTTGTTCGCGAAGTGAGAGCAGAACGGTTTGGGAGCGATACGAGTATTATTGCAGTGATCTCCTTTCAATTGTTTCAATGTCTTCTGTCTGTTACGATTATTTTCGACTGCATTTGATCGAGAATTATTATTTAATAATAGGTACGATTTAGGAGAAAATTATGTTTGAGCTGATTTTGACCGAAAGATAAATTAAGCAACACAATATACACCAGATAAATGGTGTCACGTAAGAACGTAGCGTTAGGCACATCTGTAATTCTACAAGAAAGAACACTTGAATAACCTACGTCATTGAAATAGTTATGGTAAAATAAATGTTGGTGAAACCTTCATACATATATCATAGTTTATACAGTATAATCTTATAAATATATCCACAAACATAAACATATATAATATATGCATACTTATATCATTTTCTACACAAAGTAAAATAATCTTAGCCATACAGTTTCCGATAAGCAGCAAGCAAATTCGTATTGTACGAAGGGTCGGCCTGAAAACCAGCATTGTAGTAGGTAAGCCTGCTGCAACACATGCTGAGGTTCGCTCCTTTTTAGCATCATCATTTTAAAAGTTTTTATATCTACATGTAAACATTCATTTGTGCCTACTTTAGTCTAATAATATTAAGGCTTGTAATGTTTTGTAGCATTGCCTGTAAACATTTTTCAATGTGGTGTTAAATAAAAAAAATCTATGTCTATGTCTATGTCATACCTGCGGTGTAATCTTACCTTAGGTATCTGAGGATACAACCGTTTATCACGTATCGATTTTTTTAACAAAAGTTCATCGCGAGACCGATTTGTCGAGCAAGCTTTACTAATATTTTTCTCAAAATATCTAAACTTCGAATTGACGTGATGTCATTATGCCTTAATCTCAACATACCGACATTAATAAGCGTTATATTATCCAATGTATTTAGTTTCAGCAGAATTTTAAAAATAGTTGTTAATAGGACAAAACGTATAAAATTGCAATTAAGACGTCTGTAGTATAATTCTATTTATTGACAATAACAATATACATAATGGATATATACAGATGATTACTATAACTAACTTATATCTAAAATAGGCCCTTGACGTCTGTAGTTAAATTTTATTTATTAAAAAAAAACGGAAATTCGGGATACCTACTTTTTTACATGGGTATTTCGGGACTTGGACGATATGAATATGATACTTGTCCATTTTAGGAAGGAATCAATTAGACATTTAGGCAGTTTTTTTTTTTTAATAAACACAATGGCATTATAAAATCAAAGTGCAATGAAACCAAAGCGATTTTTCGAATGGATTAGCTTCTCCTCAGTAAGTTGCGCTCGAGGAAGCAATAACAGTGGCATGCCGCAGTTGCCGCCGGGTTGTTATTGCACTGAATTATTTATGTGCAGGTCATCGACCTTTCAGGAGAGACGTGATAACGATGTAGGTTAATACAATGTCGTATTTACAGATGCAGTGTTATCTTTGAGTGATAAATTAGTTTGAGGAAAAGATTATTTACTTGGATGTATAGGGTGTTTTTTCAATTTCTCGCTATGCTCGGCGAGCTAAATATGGAAGGTGTTTCTTAGGTACGACCAGTCATTAACAACTGCTACTATAAGACAACCCTCAAATTGCAAAAAAAATAGTACCTACTCAAAGCCAACAATTGTTATTTGTTAACATTAAATTAGGAAACATAATAGTTGCTTCCCTCGTGTTAATATGGAATTCGAGCGAACGAATGATTACAAAAATTAACCTTGGGTGAGTGATTAAAAATTTTCATTAAATGACTTTGTTTTCTACAGGGTAAAATGCAACTATTCACACTGTTTTCAAATAATAAAAAGAACCATTCTATGCGAATGTGGTGAAAAAGTATATATTGTGTGCATTTATACTGTAACTCATACGCTCCATTGCCAACAAATAATCTATATACAACAATATAGGATTAAAGACGAATTCGATAAAATATTAATTATTTTACTATTTTTGTAAACTAAATTCTCTTTGTTTACTATATCGAAAAAATTAAGTAAACCTGCCTCAAAATGGAATAGAGGAAAACATGCTTTGCAATTTAAAAGTTTTCACTTGTTTTCGTAGAAGGATAATTTGGTTCATTTCATAAAGAACCTTAATACCTTCGCTAGTAGCTTGGAAACCCGGCGTTTATTTAGCACATCATATTTTGCTTAAGCCCTGTGTAAACAGTAGAGTTGGGAAAAGTCGAGTCCTATAATAATATGAGTCAAAATTCGACTCATTTTTATGCGATTACACCTTAATTTTTAACAAGCAGAAACGTCTGGGAGCCATGCTAAGAAGTTTAATGTTCTTACGGTAGATGTCGCTAGGGTCCCCTAGACCCATATAGTGGAAAAATTTGCTGACTATGGATGAGGTATTGGTGATTCAGATGGCAGAGCGCTGGAGTATCGATCTAGTGGCCGTGAGTTCAAGTCTCACCCAAGACAGTAATTTTTCCACTTTTACATTTATTATAAGCGATTACTTTGTTATTAAATCAAACAATTATGTCAAAACTAAATTTAAGCTAACAGTTCAAAGGAAAATAAAATACTATGGAAAACCAATAGATACACTTTCTCATTCGTTTTTGAACAATCAAGAGGACATTTACCAGTTGATGTTGAGTAAAAGAATATTCTGTCATAACGCTGGCCGCGTTACCTCTCTGTATTGCCAGCGATACAAGCTCGGAGAAGTATGATTGCACGTAAAATACTTATGAAATTTGAGTTGTGACACGAATAGTATCGTGAGTTTTTTTTTTGAAAAATAGCTCAAAGAGAATTAGGACTAGTCCTAGTACCTAATAAAGAGGCCGTGAACAATCGTCAAAGTTCAATAGCGACATTTTTATGGTAAATTTATATAATATTTTATGACTCGTGAAATTGTCGCGATATGAAAACCTTAAAATATGAATTGTGTGTTAATTCTTACACCTCTTGAAATAGTTGCCAAAAATTGGAGTAGCTTGAAAAGACAATATCAATAACCTAAGTTTTGACATAGATTTTTATTTAGATAAAGCTCCTCGCTGTTTCAAAATCGAAAATCGCGAAAAAAAATGTACTCTCCCATAAAAAATGTCAAGGTCAAACAGCCAAAATGTATGATACCGCCAACGTTTTTTTCGCAATTTCGGAGTTGGTCCCTTAGTAAAGTTGCTCAATATGATGTATGTATTCACCCCATAAATTATTGCAGGTGACTAAATAAACAATCTGTATAGATGTAAAAAATCTTAAGTGACACTTTTTTATGTTCTCAGACACATAAGTAGCAAGAGTAATTTGATACTACAAATCTGAGTCGAAACCGATAGATGAGAGCTCCCAATAACTTAGCAACACTAGTAAACAGTTCATATCACTATTATGAGTCTAATATTAACGCTACCAATATAACCATAATATTAAGATCTTAAGGAGATATGCGTGATCGCAGATCAAGTTATGCTGGTCAGTTAAGTTTGTTCGCTTTAACACTTTAGAAATAATCGCACGATTATTTTCAAAGAGAAAATAAGCGCTGGTCGGAATAAATATGTTGCTTTATTTAACCATGCTTTTGTAATTTTAGCTTCATAACATTTTCGTTGGATTTGTACTTTCAGTTTAAAGTCGCAATTGTTTGGAGTAAACGTTTGCGAGAGCATATTTTTATTACTACTGCGACGTGATTTAAGTGCACACCGTACTTTATTAAACATTAATAGGTGTATAAATAATATAAGTATATAAGTAAATATATTACAAAATGCAATTAAATGTGTCATACTCTAAGGTCTCCGAGACATCGCACCGAGCCGTATGGACATAAGTGTTCTTATCGAACATGTGTAATAAGAGGTATACTTTCTGTGCTTAAGAATCCGTAAGGATACATGCCTATTGGCAAGGTACGCAGTTGGAGAAGGAGAAGTGGCGCTGATTATTACAAACACACGAAATCTTATGGAACGTCGCACATTAATGCTAGTGGCAGCCGTTTGAACTAGTTTTACTCCATAAGATTTAACGTAGAAAAAGCCGATCTACAGAAGGAGGGCGGTACCAGTCGTGCACCTAAAGAAATATACTATAGTACACAATTAAGCCTATTTTACACACTCTTCTATCTAATTCAGCATCTGCCATCAATAGTATCTCGAGGATTCATAGATTAGGCACACTATTTTTATTTGCCAACTATGTGTGAAGTGTGAAAATCACAGCAAAAGCTGATGTTAAACGTCTAAAAGCAACAACGAAGAATACATTTGTATAAGAAAGTTGTTCATGTTGCCGAGTGAGAACCTTAATAAGAAAATAAGGAGTTCTCGAATTTCTTGCGGCCCGGCCCTCAGATATAATTAATATGTCGGAGTCGACCCTTTGTCACAGATCTTGAAGAAACAGCGATGTCAGTAAAAATTTTGTGATATGAATCGACGTTTCTGCAAGAAATAAAATAATAATTATTCCAAATTAAAATAATTTGTTTATTGTTTGATGTAAACCTTTTTACAAGCTTTTATTTAACTTGCCCTGTTAGTATGTATGGGACAAATTTTGCAAGTTAAATTTGACCCACTTCCCATGATGAAGGTGAAAATTTGCATACATATGTAAGTCGGATGATAATGCAATATTATGGTACCATCAAGCTGATCTGATGATGGAGACAGGAGGTAGCCATAGGAACTCTGTGATAAAACAACGCAACCTAATTGTGTTTGGGGTATTTAGAATTGTCTCGATGAGTTAGTTGCCTGTGGAAAAAAAGTACAGTCAGCGATAAAAGCTTGTACCAAAAATGTAATTTTTACCAAAAACTTATTTCAAATCGTACCTAGTGTCCATTTGTCTACTAAATATAACTAAAAGTAAAGCAATTACTCAAAGCCGTTAATGTTTACCTCATACTGAGCAACTTTTACTATGTGACCAACCCTGAAATCGCGAAACAAAATAGACTCTCCCATAGGAAATTTTACATCAAACCAGCAAAATGTAGAAACAGACAATATTTTTTTTTCAGGATTGGTCCCATAGTAAAAGTTGCTCAATAAGACCTAAACATTAACTTGTTTAGTGTTGTGTTCATGCCGGTGAGTAAGGTTGCCAGAGCTCTTTAAGGGGGGGTGTTAGGGTCGGCAACGCACATGTAATACCCCTGGAGTTGCAGGTGGACCGTATTTTTTGACAGTCGCCATCATATGTTATCGGAGCTGAGGTGTTCAAAGATATCTATCGCCTTGACAATAGAGTTCAGATATTTGTGAGCATCTTGGCCGCTCTGATATATATGATGCGTTTTTTGCGTATACAGATAAAATAATAACATGAATTTTGATAACCCTAAATGGCCGAATGGGATAGTTCAATACATTAAAAGGGACAACATGATTCGGCCCTAAATCGCTGTCAAATTTCGAAGTTTCCTTTCTGTATATACGGTAGTACTATTATTTATTGTGTGGTATCAGCGTCTAAAATCAAAGCCACAACGCTATTTTAAGCTACATCGATCCCAGACCTCCCGCCCTCCAGTTCCACCATTATCTTACACGCTCTACACGCAATTTTATGGTAATTACATTTTTATCACCGTATCTTTATTCTATTAAAGCTAAAAGATATGAATTGTCAGTTCCGGACTTATTAAATTCGTTAAAAAGAGGCGAAAAATTATGATTGCAATTTTGTCGGCAGATTACAGGGAAATGTGCCCTAATAACATGACTGACCGTGTATTCTTTAAACTTGGCGAGCATTTGCTTCCACAAATCAGTACCCCTAGTGTAAATTTATTCGATGGCGTAACGTGACGTTTGCGTTAAGTCTCATTTTGCATGAGATTTTGAGTTTCCAGAACGTCCCGCTTGGCGCGCTGTGTCTAAATACGTACGTCACGTTTCGAAATCGAATAAATTTACACTAGGGGCTCAGTTTAACCTTTTCGCCGAAGAATGAATGAAGTAATAAAGTGTCATCAACATCATGTCAATAATTGTACGTATACAAACCTGACCAAAGCCAAGACTTGATATGAAGTTGTGGCGTGTGGGGCATGAAATGTACTGACTTTATATCAAGTCAATGGCGGGGAAAAGGTTAAAGGTATTATATGATTTCTGATTCCTTCCTAAAAATTGTTTTTTGTCTACCCGTGCCCCATATCTATAAATACAGTGTCTATTAATAAGCATAAATAATTAAACTAATTGTGCTGTAAAAGCGGTAATAATATTTAAAAATACTGTTTTCCTTCATAAACTCAACATTTAATCTACATCGATTAATAGTAAATTTCACTCTTTGTTTCTGGCTTTTACTCCCTGCCAATTTGCACAGGGTGAATTCACCAATATCGGTGTTGACTTTCACACGTGAGGAGTATGTTCGGTAAATTTCACTTGACCTTGCACTTTTTAAACGTCATACCAAATTGCACCTGTCAAACCGGTGCATCATCATCATATTTATTTATTTAATTGTTATTAGTCAAATAAGTATCACAATATTATTACAGTAAAACCAAGGCACTGTGAAACTACAAAATAAAATACAATACAAAGAAACAATACCTATATATGAAAACAAAATACAAGTTACATACATACATATAATCACGCCTATTTCCCGGAGGGGTAGGCAGAGACCACGGATTTCCACTTGCTACAATCCTGATATACCTCTTTCGCTTCGACAAGTACAAATACAAGTGAAACATTAGATTTGGACGACGACCTGATGGATAATGGTTTGCTTTACTCGAACGCTCAACTCAGCTAGCTCATAAGGCGATAGGATTAGCAGCCCTAGAGGGGCATGATGGTAAAAATTGATGGGTTTTTTAATGACTTAACAAGTGAGAAGAGCGTTATGAGTTTCATTAAAGCGGTAATGGTCGCAGGTATCGGGTTTTAGGTCAGATGGCGCAATTCTGTACGGTTATTTGATAAGTCGTGATATCAAAACTTCTTTCGACTTTGGCTTTCGAGTTTTTATAATGGTTTATCGTGTACTTGCCTCAGCACCAAGTAATCCTACCATACCTACCTACACCTACTCACAGTGTTGTGTTTCTGCCGGTGAGTAAGGTTGCTAGAGCTCAACGAGGGTGCGGAGTGTTAGGGTCGGCAACGCGCATGTAACTCCTCAGGAGTTGTAGGCGTAAGTAGGCTATGGAGACTGCTTACCATTAGGCGGGCCTTATGTTTGTTTGCCACCACTTAGTATATAAAAAAAGTGGCGAGTCGGGCAATATGGCCTTGATCACACCCAAGAACAGTGGCGTACTCGGTACGTGTGACCAAGGCTTAAGAGTCAGGTGCCGTACGTTTTATGCATAATACGGCTGTACCTGCACTACTGTTGAGAGTCCCGCTCCATAAGGCCGTGCAAGTGCGAAAGGGATAGCACGATTCCGTTCCGATGATTAACGACCTGACTTGCCACTTCGTTTTGCGGCAAGTATAATCGGTAATGGCCCTGCCTGCGAAGCTGGAGGTCCTGGGTAACTAACTACCTAACTTAATACCATTGTTCCATTATTTTTGTTTAATTTAGACTGCCATCATGTAGGGTACATTGAGGCGAATCGAATCACAGGGTGAATAGAAACAGACAATTTTTTTTTATATGTATTTTAAAAAAATCACATGATTGGCGTAGCAGACCAAGAGAAGAGATTTACGGTGCTATTTTAGTTCGCTCATATTAATGCAATATTTTAAATATCAACAGATTTTTCATCCTGATCCGATTCGCCTCGGTCTACCCTAGCTTGCTTTTTAAAGAATTTCAAAAATCAAATTCAAATGTTTTAGTTGGGGCATTAGATACCATTTTTTTACACAATGGCAATAGCAAGTGAAATTTTCTCTTTAACATATTTTTTCAATAGTAAAAATGTGTTTTAGATACCTAATAAGTTATAAACCTCATTTGAATATCTCTTTTTTTAAATAATCCAACACGTGTATTGATAAATTCACTTTAGTCAATCTGACCCTTTTCCTTATGGAATGCCCTCCATAAATCAACATTTATAAATTTAACATAGATTTTACCTTTCAACGCATTAATATTAGCATTTTCATATTCATCTATAATAAGCTCACGAACCAAAGCACAAAATTCAAAAGTCAACAGCCTTTCGGTGGATAATCTCTGAAAAGTCCCTATTTAAATCTCGGATTTATATTTGGAAGACAGGGTTGGCACACGCACATTTGATTAGCCTAATTAACGCCTCATTATGCGCCTGCACACGATCTAATTACGAAGCCCTACGCGTTCCACTTGGGGCCTACTTATTTCGACCTTGTTCGAGCAAATTTTAATGTTTTTATGTATCTGGGGCATCAGAGTTAAGTAAGATCTGTCAGTAAAACTTAAAACACATTATCATACAAAACTATACTTACTACTTTGACGCAGGGGCCCAGTGTGTGGCCTCCAACACGACTGCTCGCCACTGATCCCAGTCCTGTGCAGTTTCTCGCCAGTCTTCAACCTAGAGCTCGTGCAGATCCGTGTCCACCACATCCGCACATCGATACCTACGTCGACCGGCCGGGCGGCGTGCTGTCAGTTTTCCCTCAAACGCTCTAGATGGCCAAACCACAAAACTATGGGCGATGTGAATACTTAATATGGATCGAGAGTATTAAGTTACATGTACCTATAGGCTTCGATCAAATGACAGCGTAATCACATTTATAATGTCTTAAAAACTAAAAATCATTCTAGCCTCACAACAGTATTTTACTGCGTTACCTGTTCTAGTGTAGGATTCAGCAGATCCACAGAACCGCCGAAATACCACACCCTTCGCAATGCTTTATAGCCGCGGTCGCGGGACCCTGCACCACGAACGAAATGTAGATAATTTATTTTATTTATTTGGGGCATCAACAGCAATACAAAAAGTAATACATAGCATAGTGAACAGAAAACATTGCCAATAACAGCTGTCCACAAAAATACAACTAACATGCAATAGCTAAGTGGAAACAAAAGATTACAAAAAAAACAGTTAAAAAGCACTTTATACAAAGTAGATATGGCTTGCGTAACGTGTGGGTGTGTTTTGTTTGAGTTCGTGTGTGTATGTGTGCCTGTGGCCTAACATTATAATGGCAATGATAATATTCTGAAATAACTGACCAACAGTTATGAAATGACATTTTCGGAGGCCTAACACTATATTCTATAATGGATACCATAAAGGTTTGTATTATGCGATAGACAATTTCAAATTATTATTACCTCGCAACCGTAACGACCCAATTCAATTGTCTTCGGGAGCGTTCGTCGCATGACAATCAAGTGAATTTCAGCTCTCGATAATTTAATTAAAGTAAAGGTTTGCTTGGCAATATGACAACTAATATAGGAAAAAATTGCGGTGATATTATAATATAGATTACATCGATATTAAAAGATAATTTTTATGTTAAAAAGCTCAGCACTTGCGTTATTTATACGAACTATTGGTAGATTTTTAGGGTTCCGAAGCGCATTTGACATCAACGGAACTATAGACCGAGCAACCAATGGATGTGATTTTTCCATAAAGATTAGTCCGAGGGTAGAATGGCTATTTTATGGAAGAAATGTACGGTTCCTAAGGGATACACAAAATACTCGCAAGTGACGGAACCAAGCATTTTACGTGTTTGACATACATTGAAGGAATAAGCTGCCAAAGGTGATTTCGCAAAACCCATATTTAGATATTAAAAACCTGTACGTTTCATATACTTAGTAATTTAAAGATCAACGAAAGAAAAAAAAATGGCCGTATCGACTTTAAAGTACCTATTTACCTAATGTAATTATTACTTTACTTTTTATAGCCTTTTATAATTATTTTTACATTATACTAAACATAGAGGGGAACAACGTTGCACCTTGGACTTTACAAGTGCAACAGAGAGGCACTATGTTGCACTTGTAAATTCCAACGTAAGAGTGACAGGGAGGCAACATATCTAGTCCTGAAATTAGTTTATATAGCTTCAGATACCATAGTTAAAAAAATACAGTGAATTCAAGTTTTCCATACAAAACTTGTTTTTGCTCTATTTCGTTTGTTTTATAAAACTATATCTACTAATTACAGCAGCGGAATCATGGTCGCATTTTTATCACCTGTCATGTCATGCGTCACTTTCACACTTACATACTTGTTAGAACGGGACAGGCATGTTGACAAATGATAAAGAACCAACCGTCTTAGCCTTACTGCGGTGGCAGTATAGTTCCATTTTTATCGCCTATCACTTTCGCACGTTACAGGCATGGTGACCAGAGATAAAAATGCGATCGTGCTACGACCGCTGGACTAGATATACCTCATGTCATTATATATGCAAATTTTCATTACAATCCACACGTAGTTTTAAAATGAGAACGAAACTCCGTTTGTACGGGCGTTTGTTTGGCCGAGCCTGCGGGGAACTCATAAAAGAACAGGTAAAGGGTCTCAAGAGGAGCGCGCCAGTCTTAAACCGCGATTAACCGTCGTTTAGCGCGACACGTGTCTCGCCACCTTAATCGGGAGTCAGCGGGTTTATGAGCTCTCGCGATTATGACTGATTTACGTACAGTTCAACCCGCCCCGTGACTTAGCCGGAGTCTTAGCTAATCCAGTAAACGTGTCGCTTTTAGGTTACATTTAGAATCTAGGATTAGCTCAAGAAAATTTACCGGAATGTGGGCAATCAGGGGAAATAATTGGTGTAGTTTTGAAAATTGGTAAACTTATATATTGTGGTCTCCAGATAAACATACTAAGAGTCCTCGAGGGTGGGGGTTGTGCTGAGGGTGTAGGGGGGGAACAACTTACCCATGATTTAACAATTTAAAAAGTAAATATAACAGTCTCGAGTCAGTAGCAAAGAGAATTTGAAATAGAGGTGGATTGTCAAAGAAAACTTTGTAGCCACAGTAAATTTACTGCCATCTTTCGACACATGATTAAAACTTATAGAACGCCATTTGACTTTGATCCTCATTCTTTCACTGATATATGTTAAATTTATTAAATATCAAAAAGTGGCGCAATCTTCTGATGCTGCCATCCTTTGACCTTTGATTTATTAGATGGCGCCAATTTTGATATTTAACAAATTTAACACATATCATTAAAATAATAAGGATCAAAGTCAAGTGGAATTCTAAAAGTTTTAATCATGTGTAATTTGTGTTCGGTTTGTCTCAGAATGACGTATTTATTTATTTCATATCTGCGTATCTATATAAAATAATTGCAAATAGAACTCGAGCAACATTTGTAATAGTTACTGTATTGTCAATAATACCTAACGTTTACTCAAAGATACTGTTGACAGTGGGAAGTATCTCAATCATGGAGGGCTCTAAGGATAATACACTGGCGGACAAAATAAGGGAAGTTTGTATAATAAATTTATACGACCCGGAGACCGATTGAGATCAACTTTATAGAGTTTCGATCTTATTTTAATATATACGACCTTGAAGATCACTCAAGCTGATTGGTGCGTGCGATCACCAAAACGATCGCCAAGGGGTGTATCAAACCAGTTTATAATCATAACAAGTTAAACTAGGCATAGTACGATTTATCGGCCACATACGCGCTATTAGAACTTCAACCTTAGGAATCGGTTTTAAGGTTCAAATTAGATTAGACTTTCTGGAAATGTGCCTTATCTTTAAATGAATCATTAAAGCTGGATTAATTTGAATAAATTAGAATTTGATGGAAAAACCTTGTACTTCTCTGGAGTTGCAGGCGTATATAGGCTACGGAGACTGCTTGCCATCAGGCGGGCCGTAAAAATAACATTGGTGCGGCCTGGAAAAGGGTTAAATGTGAATGGGGGTCTCGATTTTGTGTTCCTTTTTATTATGCTTTTGAAGTAATGTTAGAGACAAGTACCTAATTAAATAAAAATATTTTTTAATATCAGATGTGTTAATTGTAGAAAAAATATAAAATAAAAGTATGGAAAACATTTTCGGCAGTCAATCATAACACAAAAAGAGATTTTAATACCAGTGAATTTCTATTATTAATTTATAATTTACATATTTTGAATTCATGCGAGGTTTGGAAATAAAACAATAGAGAATTTTAAGGCAAAAAATGAATCTTAATAATATACTAAATTGAGTTTTTTCACCAGCGCAGTTTATAGGTACTTATTTTTGTTATACCCGATCAAGAATTTTTACATCCATAAGTAATACATATACGTGTGTTTATAGTGCTATAGCACCTACTATTAAGTATTATATATAAAACCAGTAAGTAAAATATAAATAAAAAAGAAATAAAACAAATAAATATCGCACAAACTATTATTACGACTTTACGACTAAACGCTTACTAAAATGTCAATTAAGAATGATGAAATGATTTTTTTTTTTAATAATTAGATTTGTCATGTCCAGAGCTGAAAGACGTTACTTACGGCTAATTACAAATTGGGGATATGGTATGATTATTTATGTGGTCATTGAAAATTAAAGACTATCTGCGACTGTAGCACATTCGAATTTTTATCACGTTGTAACAAGTATAAGTGCGAAAGTCACAGACATAGTCAGAAGTTATAAAAATGCGACCGTACTGCAGCCGCTGAAATCAATCTATATGTGGTTTGACGTCATCAACACTAAAAGCTTGAGCCCGCCGGCCCGATTAAATTTTTAAGATAGGTCAAATATTAGGTCTAGATACGATATGGATCGAATATATCAGTGCCAGAAGTGACGTCTGTTTAAACGAAAATGTCACTGACATATCCGATCCAAATCGTATATAATATTGGACGTATCTAAAAGTTCTAATCGGACCGCTGGTTTTGATTTGATGTTACAGAATGATACCGTCTGAATTGTCAATTTTCATGGCCAACATCACACGCTACTTGTACCCGATTGTTTGCTCATCTGCTCTTGTCTAGTGGATAAGAGAGAGATAAAGAGTATTTATTGCGTGTTCTGAGCGTAGAAATAAAATGGCGTGATGTGTGCTAGAGTCAATGGCGCATACGTTTTTTTTGAATAAAAGAGGAAGATCCATTTTCTTGTTTGGGTTTATTATTAAGTAGGTATAGGTTTGTTTATTCAATCATTGGCTGTTATTCCCGTTGCTTAAGGCGAGGTATTTCTAGGCAGATTTTGTATTTTTGGTCTGATTTTATTAAGTGCGTCCTTTATATCCTTTAACAATTTAGTAATAATATCCCTAGTACTGAATTTAACTAAATATATTACTAACTAGCGACCCGCCCCATCTTCGCACGGGTAAACCTTAACAAATTATACACTTAAACCTTCTGCAAAATCACTCTATTAATAAATGGAAACCGCATAAAAATCCGTTCAGTAGCTGTTGAGTTTATCGCGAACTGGCCCGATTCGAATAATGATTAAGACACGTTTAATATCATGGAAAGAAATTTAAAAGATCGATAACTAAACGACATGTCAAAATTGACGTGTGATATTATATGTGATAATAAGGGATAATAAGACACGATACTTCTAATGTCAAAGTGAAATTGGTTGCCCGAATCGAGCTGCTTTTGTCAATTATACGACATACAAACGATATCTAAATGAGAACTTATTTAAACCAGAACTTATCGTTATCATATCTCATTCTTCGAACCGGGTCGATACATACAAACAGACAGACGCGGCGGGAACTTTGTTTTATAAGATGTAATAATGAGTAGTCACGCGAAAGTCAAGAACTATAAGAAACAAGTTGTTAAGGGTTTTTTTTCTAGAAAATACTGATTTTGGGGTCGTGATCCTTAATATCAAACATGTGTTAACCACAAAATCGCAAAAAAAAAAATATTGGACACTCGGTACCAGAAGTAGACGAAATGCCATGCCCAGGAGTTTTTTTTTACGATTTCATATCGGTCCCATGGAAAATTTTGATCAGTATTATTAACCATCTTAATTTAATACATTTCTGACATTTGGAATCACGACCCCAAAATGATAATGGCAATGGCAATGTATTTTGTAAGTTCAACCAATTTGAATCCTAGGCCACTATAGAACCTTGTCGCTTTAACTACTCTATACATGACATGCATCACTCAATAAGCACTGTCGCAGAAGGTAGAAGTCATTATGACATGGTTCTATAGTGGCCTAGGAATCAAATTGGTTGACCGTAAATTATAGTCACTTGTGACAGTCGTGACGTCGCATCATTAAATGCGACGTTTTTAGTTAAAACAAAGTAGTGATACATTGCTTGCAGAATTATTTTATATGGAAAAATAATAGTCTGTTTTTTATAAAACCTATGAAAGTTTGTTCATTAAAGCCTTAACTAATTACACTTTGGTTATGCAGTCATATCAAAAATACACGCTGTGTGTGTGTAAATCTACAACCTCATCCGGTGAAGAAATGGACTGAAATGCACATTGATAGGAAGCAGACCAATTTAAATTCCAAGTCTGGCGTGGAGAAATATGTGGGGCTCTCCATCTACCTCTTGCCAAATCGTGCTATTAAGTAGGCATTACATTGGCTTTTAGGATTTAATGTTAGTCTGTAGGTACCGAGAGGTCGGAAATGTAGAATGTGATAGCTATTTGATTTGAATTGCAGAGGGTACATTACGCTCAGATATAATTCTGGAGGCCCATTGTTTTATCAATTTTTTATAGTTTTGATCTTGTTATCATAATATATTTATCGTGAGTGTAGGTATAAAAACGGTGTTAAATTTCATAGGTAAGTACTAAAACCATATTAGCCTACCATCTTAATGGTGTACAATATTTGTTACTTAAGGCAGCACTCGACGCCAACGGCCTCGCACGATTGGGCGGAACTTATACCCCTAACCGCACCACCCGCTGCAAAAGATCGAGCGGGCAGAACTATGCGTTCGAAATAGAATTTCGCCTGCTCGCGCGCGCAACGCAGCACAGGTCCGTCTAGCAACACGACTTGCCCCGCACTGACTATACGGACGAGAGCGGGATTATGGCAGGAACTTAGGTGGGATTAAGGCTTATTTTTTAGGAATTGAGGCAAAGTAAATTTGCAAAAATAAAGGAAATCAAATCATTTTATAGTGTTTTGTGAGAAAGATTATAAAGTCTCATATATTTTTGATAAAAGTTGCAGTAGTAATAAGGATACAACTGAAAGAAATAGGGGTGAATTCAAGATTTTTTCTTCACTTATTTAAATTAACATAGATTTTCAGAAATAGCATATCATTTCTCACAGTTTGTTGATTGTTATATATTTTTTTCTACTCAGAAAGTGTCATATTTAATATAAAAAATGGTTCAGAGTAACTCAGTTATACGGTATTTTGCTGGAGGAGGAGCCTTAAAGCTAAAAATCGGTGGCGGCGAGCGGTGCGGTGGTAAAAAGTGGCCGTTGGAATCATATCATACGTGCGACACTTAAATGTAAAAATATAATTATTACATTTTTATAAAAAGATTTTAGTACTAACTGTTAGTATAAACATGAATTCAATAACATAAGTCCCTCATTTTCTTGAATCAAAATGGGAAGCCTCCATTTCGGTAGCAATATCGTACAGTCTAATATCTTTCTTGCTCTGGCCGAATGTATTGTTCATTTGATCGACTTTATTAAATAAGGATCCGCGTGGTAACATTTGGTCCGGTCTCGTGTACGACCAGCAATCGTACAGGGTGTTTTTTAGGGTTCCGTACCCAAAGGATAAAACGGGACCCTATTAGTAAGACTCCGCTGTCGGTCCGTTCGTCTGCCCGTCTGTCACCAGGCTGTATCTCATGAACCGTGATAGCACAGATGATGTATTTCTGTTGCCGCTATATCAACAAATACTAAAACGTACAAAACTCTTTGTGGGGAAGTCCGACTTGCACTTTTTTTCTGATAGTCCTTTATCCTTTAAATGAGCAATTGTCGTACATATTTATATAATTCTCGAATCTCGGAAACGGCTCTAACGATTGCTATATGGGAGTTTTCAGGGGCGAAAACTATATCTATCTTAATCTTATATCTGGGAAAACGCACATTTTTGAGTTTTTATGTATTTTCCGAGCAAAACTCGGTCTCCCAGATTGTACCTATTAATGATCGCGTCCATTCAGTACAAAGAAACAAAAACCACAGAGGTTCTTAAAAATATTCATAGCCAGTTTCTGCCCGCGACTTTGCCTGTTTATTAGTACCTATTTCCATATGCCACATTAATGATAAATTCCACCACCCATTTCACCCCTTTGAATTATGATTATTATGATAAAAACGATCCTAATATGTCCTTCCCCGGGTCTCAAACTATCTCCATCTAAACTAAAACCGATATAGTTCGGTTCAGTGGCTTAAACGTGAAGAGGAGACAGATAGACAGACATACAGAGAGTTATACAAGAGGAGACAGATAGACAGACATACTAACACATTAACGTATGGATTGAATTCAAGAAAATTGTTAGGTACTTAAATACTAGTCATTAAATTTGTCAGTCCAGTAAGTTGATGATATTTGACAAATACAGTATACAGAGTATATACCATTGTAGTGTTATTAAATGCAACACATTGTTTCTGTTTATAATTATAAATAAATAAATAGATTTTATTGTGTCTGTGATAGCTATATAGCCTGACCTATATGATCACGCGCCATGTTGCGGAATTTCACTGAAACAATTTTTTTCATACTATACTGAATTTGTCTCCCTACACATGAGAATAACAGCTTCCTATTGACAATGATCATATATTACTGGTCAAGCTTTAAATACTAATTACAGTAACATGATTTTTTTGGTTGACTTTTGAACTCAAAATTTTACCGATATGAGAGATCGCAAAGTAAAGAGATTAATTAATACCTATTTAAACATTTTTAATTATTATGTTAATTTTATTTGCATTTATTTTTATTTTATTGTATTTTGTTTCCATTGTATTTTGTATGATTTAATTTCACTTTCCAATTTAAAATAATTAATTAATTCTTAATTTTATTGACATTCCTATTATAGTGTATAGTACTAATCATACATAATATATGTATTTGTACAAACAATAATGATCTCTGTTGGTCTCTCAATAATATGAAATTGAAAGCATATACAAAATGAAAGACATCTACATATAAAAAGCTATTTTTCCTATAGAGACCGCTCACCGTGTTCAACAAATACAAAAATAATACACGATTCATACTGTATCCTTCCTTGTATCAAAATGAACTATGTTTTTTCTACGTATTTTTCCAGCGGTTAGTTTTCGTTTCATTACTGTATGGCGCGGGCTTGTGGGTTATGTCTGACGTCACACAAGTAGTGATATAGTGTTTCTACTATATCTCTGAATTCCCTGAGAATTTTAACGGTATTTTTAATTTAGAGTTTTTTGGTCTTAAAAAGCACTAAAAACACTGAATTGTTGCATTTTTTTTATTTAATACATATCTTATTTTAATGTCTATTTTTGTGATGTAGATAAAGATAAATATCATATATAAATATGCAAGCAGCAATATATGATCACGCGCCATATTGTGGAATTTCATTGGAACTAAATTATTCAGACGAAACTGAACTGTCACCCTATACATGAGAATAACAGCGCCCTCTTGACAATGATCATATATTTCTGGTCGGGCTTTAATACGCTTTGAGGCCAATTCAAACGTACACTGACATCAAAATGACATTTGAATGATATTATTTCGAAACTGATGATATTAAAAAGTAAAGTGCTATAAACATTATAACAAAAACAAAATTAATGTAACATTTAATATTTTGCACGTGACCATTTACAATTTCCTAATAATGTTTCCATCACTTTTCGAAGTCCAATTGAGTTAATATATGATCCTAAACGTGTTTATACTTATACAGATACAAGAAACTTATAATTTTGAAGCCAGCAATCACCTGTAAAAAAATTTTAACGTGCATATACACAATAATTGCAACAATATTGTTGATGACTTTAACAAAGCTTGTGTATCCAATTGAAGTTGTTATTGATTGTCTATCAAGGCAATACAATTATATTTTGAAGATAATGTTTCCTTTCAGTTAATTGATTGTAGTTTTAGTTTTAAAAGATATCTGTGCATGTAAAAGACATGTAAGTAAGGAATTATTCCCTAAAATTGTATGTCAACGTATTTTTGACCACTCTGTAATGTACGTACATCGGGGTTTTTGTTGACGGAATGTTGCCAAGAAATAGGTAAAAAAACTGGAAACACCGATACTATTTTGACATCTCTTAGTACATTTGGAACTTCCTACATATTTATAAGTAACATTAACAATAAGTAGATGATCTGTTTCTAAATAAAATCAGGAAACAAATGTTGTTTGCTTAGAAGCACGTGCTTTTTCAACCGAAAAGAAAGATTATTTTTTACAACTTCATATTAATTATACCATATTTTTAAAATGATACAGCTGCTATAACTAGGCAAAATTCATAGACATATTTATAACAATAATAATAAATTAGGTGTCAATACTATGTAAACTAAACTAACGCAACTTAAATGCAGATGGTTTCGATACGGTCGTCTCAAAAATGTTTATACATTTGTGACAACTTCGTACAATGCATCCGTTGCCACTAAATATGATACAGATGGTAAAAATACCATATTATAGAACGAATCAGCTGCGGTAACGAAGCACAATTCATAAACATTACAATAACATCAAATTAGTCGTCGATACTATGTAATCTTAACTAACGCAACGTAAAAGCGATTGTTTCGATACGCTGTAGGTATAACGGCAGAATAGGGGCGAAGCACCACAATAGCCCGCTATCGTAACACTGGCAGCTTTTAAGCGTTTCAATTACAAATACCTATGTTATCTCTAAATTCCTGATAGTACTAGCAAAATTATTAATAGAATATTGAAATTTATCTGTTACTGTAGAATTGAAGAATAGAATTGAAAAGCTCCAAAAGAAGTTTATAAAGTCGCTTGATTTTATTTATTTTATTTTATTTCTTAGGAAAACTTACAGTTAAAGTAACAAAATTGGTTTCGAAATAAAAACAGTAAGCCAAGTTCAAGTTTCCACAGGTAGAAACTGCGTAAAACTGCGTAACTAAAAAAAAAATATATTATAGGACATTATTACACAAATTGACTAAGTCCCACAGTAAGCTCAATAAGGCTTGTGTACTTAGACAATGATTTATATTATATACTTAAATACATAGAAAACACCCATGACTCAGGAATAAATATCCATGCTCATCACACGAATAAATGCCCTTACCAGGATTTGAACCCGGGACCATCAGCTTCGTAGGCAAGGCAGGGTCACAACCCACTAGGCCAAACCGGTCGTAAAAACGTAACTGCGTTTAGAACAGTACCCCTAGTGTAAATAAATTCGATTTCGAAACGTGACGTACGCGTTTGCGTTATGTCTCATTTTGTATGGGATTTTGAACAGCGCGCCAAGCGGGACGTTTTGGAAAGTCAAAAATCTCATACAAAATGACACTTAACGCAAACGCGTACGTCACGTTTCGCTGTCGAAAATATTTACACTAGGGGTACTGGTAATAATTATGTTAATTACGCCGATTCCTTACGACGCCACAAAATGCAGCCACTCGGCCACACAGCCAATCGGCGTGACTGTGCAGATTCTGTTTTACTATATATGAAATACTAAATTCCAAATTAGAAATCCCTTCCTTACTTGAAATGGTTTCTCAAGGTCCCTCGTGCCCGTATACGTCAATGTCGCAGAAAGGAATTATTATTGTTCCCTCTCCCTTTTAGCAAAACATGTTATGTTCGTAATATATTTATAAGACGTGCTTGCAGACTTTTTAATGAACGTGAAGAACGAATAGATTTTGATATTTTTAATAGTAATATTATATCCTTGAAAAATATGTTCCAATGATTAGCAATACATTTCGCCACTATAACAAAACCTTTAGATAACATAAAATTTTACAATTCTTAAAGTTTCTCGCATAATGTGTAACTTCTCTAATTTTTAAATTTAAATACTCTTATTAGTTTAAATTCATGTGTTGTTCAATTAACTCATATTGTATTTAGCACATTTACAATTTAAGGAAACTGTAGGTCTTATATTTACCAGAAAGTATTTTTGTATACTCATTTTTTGTATTTGACCGTTTGTTTCTCAATGAATAAAATAAAATAAATAAATCGGAAGCGTTACTCTTGATATAACCGTGCCATTGCTAGTGATTAATTAAATATCCACTCAAGTGTTATCGATATCGATAGCTAGCAATTTCTAAATCATACTTGTCTTCGTACTATTTAATCGTCAAACCGAGAACAATGAAATAAATTTTCTTGGTAGCTATAACGTTCAAGAGGTTTATTAATGCAAAAACATATTGCTGAGCATGACGTTTTTTGTTAAATCGTGATAACTTTTTGACATTTATCAGTCCATTAAAACATGACCAAATTGATATTATATTATGTATTTATTGACGTGTTAGCTATTTTTCTTATCATTCTGTGAAATATTATGTTCATTAACATACAAGCCGTATGAACTCTATCTATATAATGTTTTTGGAAATGCAATTGACTTTTTTTAATTGTCAACTTTTTACTTGTACTCAGGTGCGGTCGGTTCATCGTTGGCGCTTACGCTGTTTTGTACATCGCTTTCTGTTTACGAGATAATAATCAGGTGAGTTCAGGAATCATCATTATCATACAAAATTTACAAATAAAATTACTCGTTAGTGATCACCTCAAAATGAAAAAACAATGTAAAAAACAATAGTTTAAACATGTAGACGCAGCTAAAAAACGGGCACCGTAGCTAAAAAACTATTTATTTTACGGAACATTTGGGTAGAGAGACATTTAAAAGTTAATTTGAAAGATATGAAAATTATTTGTGAAAACCATTTTGATATACGTTATCACAGCTATAAAACATAAGTAATATTAAAGTCTAACGAAGGTACAGTAATATGCCCGGCACTCTCTGCCTACCCTAACCTAACCTAAAAAGAAAGAAAACAGATAAAACAAATATTATGAAAGAGACTGATATCAAATTGACCGTAGATTATTTTTTACAAGTTTTCATTAAAAGGTCAATATGGGTATTGCCAGTATACAAAAGCCAGACGCACTTACTCGTATTGACTTAAATATTACTATTTTGAATCTTGAATCCTTTTATTTATTTTAACTGTAACAAAAATAATGAAAATATAGTATAATCTGCTACTGAAATGTATTACCGTACCTACACCAAAGTATATTGCATAATTCAAACTAATACATTCTGTAATTTGTCTTGTACTCACGCAAGAAAAATAATGTATTAATCTTGACTACTTAGATCATCCAAGCAATCTAAAAGTGAATAAAGCGGTGTTCTTTCTCCGCTAAACCACGCAAAATAAAGCAAAAGTGTTGGAGCTCGAATATTCCCTCGCTCCATTTTCCTACTGTTTCCGCATTTCATCCTTTATTTTAATATTTCAGAGTCCTCCGATGATGTCAGGCCCCGGGCGGCTGGACCTTCGCAGTTTGTACATAAAAGAATTTAAATAAGAACTACCATTATAAGAATCGGTTGTATTATAACTACTCTGCTACCTTATGTTTAGGGATTATTTAACATAGACATCGGACTTTTGAGGCATAATTAAATGAAAGGAATCTAGAGAGTTCCTATATCGATGAATTCTTTACCGATGCTTTTCCTATGTAGGTACTAGAGATTACTCTAATTTTTTCTTGAAAAAATAAAATTATATTAAAAGGTTGACAAATGATATAACAATAACTTAATTTTCTTCTTCATTCAAAGCCGATTTTTTAAACTTCACTCAACATTTCGTTTTTCTTCAAGTGTCTTTGGAATAACTATCCAAGCAGTACAATGATACTAATACTTTATCCGGTACACTATTGAATTATATAAAGAGATAATAATAAAGTTATATGGGATTAGCATCGATAATTGAGTTTATCGATATAGGAATTCCCTACCTGTCTTTTAATTTTTCCGCCAAATAACCGATGTCTGAACATAGCATAGCATATAGCCACGTGATCTTCCTTTGTCCTTTATATTATGAACCAGTTATTATTGGTCTCGCCTCGTAGAAAGCGGCCGAGTATAGAGTAGACTTGAGAGTATTAAGTTTAAATTTAGAATTCTCATCTTCATAGTTTTATACTTGTGTGTAAAATTCTGCTGCCGTTTTCTAAATTACGATACCCATTCACTGGTTAATGATTAAGAGGTTCTCATGTGTTTTCCATAGAATGTATTATATTTCGATAAGTCTGAAAATAGTTCTTGTGTTGACCATTCCTTAAATGCCACTGTTTTGATGAACAAATGAGAATAAATATTTCGAGTAGATACCTAATTTACTAGAAACAAAATAAGTTGTATTACTTTTGTCAATGTAAAACTGGACACAGAACAGCAGCGTCTTCGCTTAACATCATTTTTTATGATATGATATGCCTCCATATTTGTGTGAAAACTGGACAGTCTAAGGAATTTAGATATGGTTAACGATTTGTATAATTGAAATGAAATATAATAATTTTTGGTTACAATTTTAACAACCCTTGCTTTCGGCCTCAAACAAATGTATACATTATTGTATTAGAAAATTAAAAATGTGCATCGACTTTATGTAAAATTCATTTACATTTAGATTTACAGTCAAATTGAAATATCCTTATTTTCAATTTTCTTTCTGACCGAGCAACTATACACTGGGATATTTTCATATTTCATATTAAGTTCTAAAAATTTCTAGCGCTTAAATTGAGTAAATGTATGTTCAGATACACTTAATCGTCTACCTAGTCATATTTTTATTAGTTTAGACGTTTTGAATGTGACATTACGCTGTTCCTCACTGGCCGGCTCGGACTGTGGCGTACGCGCAAGAAGTATTAAAAAACCGTTTTGCTTTAAATAATAAATTTATAAAGAACGTTGTTATAGCAACGGCATGGCGGTTGGCGTGGTGCCAATATTGATACCGAAGCAAGCAATAGATTCCAAAATTAATATCTTGAGCGTTGCGGGGGTTTCAAGGCACGAGGGTTAAAAAACTTAGCTACTACTGAGGGAAACACAAAAATTTTCACCACACGCGAGAAAAATACTAGCTGTAAAACATTACTAAATCAAATCGAAATGAACGCTATTATAGTTATTTGTTTTACAAGGGGGCAAAGTTGTTGTTTAACCGCTCGAAATTGAACCATGAGCGTAGTGAGTGGTTCGAGTAGTCGTATCTTGAGCGTTGCGAGAGCTTCAAAGCACGAGGGTTAAACGAACTTTGCCTCCGAGTGAAACACAAATATTTTCACCACACCAATGCGAAGAAAATACTAACTATGCAATACCAAAAACCTCAAACCAAATCAAATCCAAATGATTGTAATAAAAAATTCTACCAGCAAACATAAGGAATCTACTCAAAATTTTCATCTGATTACATTGCCCCAGATAAAATGCAACTTTCTCATTAGTTGGTGTGGTGAAAAATATATTTCATCCTTCAAAATCATCAAGTCAATTCTGCCAGTTAACAATGAAGAATCAACTCGAAATTTCCATCAAATTACTTTGCCACACCTGTAGACTAAATGCAACTTTCTCGTCAGTTTTGAAGAATCAGAGATCTTTCACGAGCTGGGGTGGTGAAAAAATTATAGTTGCTTATGAACCCCTTTTAAAAGCATAACTTTGTTTTGATAGCGTACGAGACACACATGTCATAAACACGATAAAATTGGCTCTATTCATTGACGTATATCTAAGGACGGGCCTTACGGGCAATAGGAATGGGGCCAGTACAGCGGTGTCACGCACACGAATTCGAGCCAATAGTGCAGTCTAACGCCACGACGCGATTGGTTGATGAATTCGCATCACGCACGCAATTGGTCGCAACTAGTTGCGTTAGACTGCACGATTAGCTCGAATTCGTGAATGACGCCACCAAACTATTTATATACTAGGTCCATTCTTATTATTTAATTATTTTTAACAATTTATTTTTATTTTGATTGTGTAACTATTATAATATCGTCCTGTAATGTAGTATTAAGTTTAGTTTTAGTGCCCGGAAGGCCCGTCCTTATTAGTCCAGCTCTATTCGTTTGAGATGCTTAACGATTCTTAAGTTCGATTTCCACATTTTGTACAGCCGCAAGCCGGCCGACTCCTCGCGGACGCGGCCGGCGGGAATCATACATTAGCATTCGAAGGGTTCCCTTCGACAACTTGAATCTCTATTTGACCGTAGTACTATTTTAAAGACCGTCTTAAGATTTACGGATAACAACGAAATAAAATTTAACGAAGTTGTTTTAAAAAAATCTTCATCTGTGACCGCGGCCGGAAAAACGTTCCACTTTGTCGCTTGAGGACGCCTTGTCAGGTTATTTGTATAAAAAACAAGCAAATTTCGTCCTTATGGGAAGCGACAAAGTGGGATATTTTGCCGGCCGCGGTCACATTTACATTTATTGTTCTCGGCAATTTGTATAAATACGAATATGTACTCATCGCGGTTTGTATATGTACTAAGTATTGTATATAATAATTATCCTTATTATAACTGTTAAGTAAATTAAATAGGACCGTCCGGTCATGATTGTTATGATTAAATCTTAGGTGAATAATATTAATTATATATATATTAAATATGTAAAATATTATACTTGTTCTCGTAACTAATGTGTGATCTGTAGGTTTTATTTAGTAGATGAACTATTAGAGAAATACAATGTAATAATAATAATAAAGTTACAATATTACTTTTGGTTCATTACTTCAACTTCGTAAAGCTCAATATTTTTTAGAATACAAAATTGACTAACGAAAATGAACTAGTGTCCTATAAATAGGACAATATGTAATAAATATTAAAATCTGGCCGTTATTCGGCATTGTATCATCTGATAAAATAACTACGAGGCTTACAAATATAATTTTACTTTTAAAATTCTAAAGAAACAAATATTTAAGAATTAACTCCTTAAATGATGATACCGATGGAACTGGGATAAAATGACTACAGTTTTTTTATTAAAAAGTTACATACAGAACCCGTCCCCAAATTGCTAAAGCCATGTTACTATTATAGTTATTTGTTTCACAAGGAGGCAAAGTTGTTGTTTTTACTCCTCGTACTAATATTGATATATGATTGTATAGCAAGCGAAAGACTCCAAACTGAACCATGACCGTAGCGAGCATAGAGAGAAACTTTGCTACTGAGACACAAAATTGTTCACCACACCAACCCAAATAAATATTACTTGCAAAACATTACAAATCAAATCTAAATGAAAGATTTTAAACATTTATCAGTTAAAATCATCACTTTAAAGTCAGTTCCACCAGCCGACATGAGGAAATAACTCAAAATTTGCATCTAATTACTTTGTCACTCTCTTGTGGATAAAATGTAACTTTGTCATCAGTTTTTGAAGTCGGTATCAAGAGAGCCTTTACTAACTGGTGTGGTGAAAATATATTTGCAACTGCGATGTGTTAGCGCCCTAGTTTGAAAACCTTTGTTGAATACGTATAATCTATCCTATTCGAAACACACGGGGGACTAAAATTAAATACGTGTCCCAGCTCGTCTCAATTCCTTGTTTGTTATAAATTATACGTAGTAATTCATAGAATTGAAATGTAGAAACTCAGCGTTTCGCGTACATTTTGTAGAGATTTCTAGGAACTCTGGATTACAAATCTGAAGCTATTTTCATTTCGGCTTTTCTGAAAGCTTCCTGTGACGTTCAGTAACATTATTTAATATCGAGTATTCTCGAAGATATACTGAAGAGTCATTTGAGATTCAAATATTCTGAGTAACGTCGAGTTATATTAGTGGGTGTGTTATTATTGCATTTTAGAATTGTAAACTCATGTAGATAATTTGCCTTTTTTTTATTGTCATGGATCTCTCTTTTAGATTATTACAAAAAAAAATTTCTACGGAAATCAGAATATCTATTTACCGTTTCAAGCGCGTATAAAAGCTTGTTTTATCATAAGCGCTTATGCGTTCCCATGAGCTCGATCTCCCTGATTGGGTTAAACAGAACTCACTGGAGTTCCATCTCAGAGTATTTTATTGTAATTAATTACAGGTAGCACCTGCCGCTGCTTTATTGTATAAGCATTAGTTTTGGCAGTGACAGTGCAACACGCGTCCACGCCGCAGCAGTAATCATGTCAGGTCTAAAATACAGTTAGGATAGACCGAGGCGAATCGGATCACAGGGCAAAACGAACATGAAAAATCCGTTGATATTTGAAATGTTGCACCGTACATCTCTTCTGTTAGCCTGCGGTGTCAATCATAAGCAAGCAATATTTTAAATATCAAGCAAGCAATATAGTAAACACCCCTATAATGGAACAGGCACCAGTAATAGGATGGTATAGATAAATCCTTTAAAAAAATATATTTATCATCAGTTTTTAAATACTGGCAACATTTTACCATAAATAAAGCTGCTTAAGTTTAACGTTTCATTGGGTTTTCTATATTTTAAAATTATTGGCGACATATATCCCATGACTGGAGCAATAAAACATAGTTTTTATTTGTTATTAATATTGAAACCAATTGCAGTATCTTAAATTAAATACACGAATAAAACATTCAAATTTAGACACATGAAATGGTAAATATCAAAATACTCCAAATTTTCTCTTAAATGTCCCATGACTGGTACCGTTAACATATTTAAAAAAAATTGTTTGATCCGATTCACCCTATGATTCGATTCGCCTCAATCTACCCTATACGTTTGCTACCTTTTGCGTGCATACACTAATTTCGACATACCAGACTCTCTCTATATAGTGACAGGCAACACTCGCGCCCCTTTACCCTGACAAGACTATATTTGGCCCTGAGATAATATGTCTAGTATCACGACAAGCAGCTTACATGGCAATAATGCACGGACGTCAAATATACTAAATATGCCAGCACCGGTCATGTCAACGACTAATTTCAAAACACTGTTTAAATATTGTATTTGTTACGCGATCCTTCCTCCCTCATTTGTTATGCAGTCATTTTATCGGTGAAAATGTTTTATTGTTTTCAAACCAAGTTTTGTTGTGTCTTTAACAATCTTTTTGACAGTTTTGAGGTAAAATATTTATAGCTGGGAAATATTTTCTTCTTGTTTACATCGGATTCAATGACTTTCAACGTCTGTTGTTAAATCGTATGCTTGTCTGTATAATAATTAAGTTCTACTAAAATCAGCAACATAACGAAGGCTAAATACAATCTTGTCAGGGGTAATATAGTATGATTTACGTATCGACATACATCACGTCTATACGCTCTTATAAGCGCTTACAAATCAAGTATATACGCGCTGATAAATCGCTTTTCTTACTAAGGTTAGGTAGGTATTTTAGAATGAATAACAAAGATTATAAAATCAAATTACTTGACTGTGTGTACATGTATAAAAACCTCATATTAATAATAAAATATATTATTATAAGTAAGAAAAAACTTGACTTGTAGATAATAAATGTATGTAATTAGTTAAATGAAGTAGACAATATTTCTATAAGAATCTATTGGAAATAACGAAAACTGTTGTTAGAATTCTATTATTAAAATTTGATTTTGTGGATCGTTTTATTATTAAATACTATTAGAATAGTTTTTTTTGTTGTTGATTATATGAATACATTTTATACGACATTTCATGTTCTGCAATAATTTGCTCAAACATGGCAACTTTTCTTAAAAGTCTGTTGAATAAATTATTTAAATTAATGGTTGTGTTATTTCATAAAACAGGAAAATTATCCTTTTCCTCATGAAACAATTTGCTTTTTAAGTCAAATATACAATTGTTTAATATTAAGTGGAGACTTCCCGTTTGCTTTAACTTTGAAATAAGTTTTTGGCAATGATTTTATTTTTTGTGTACAAGCTTTTATCGCTGACTGTACTTTTCTTTCCACAGGCAACTAATACTTATCGAGACAATTCTAAAAAAACCCAAACACGCTGCCTTGCGTAGCGCCCAGGGTGCGTTGTGTGTGCCCAGAGACTTCCTATAGCCACCTCCTGTCTCCATCATTAGATTAGCTCGTTGGCTCCATAATATTGCATTATCACCCGACTTAATTTTCTGCTCAATCGGAAATCGGGAAAAGGGACAAATTTAGCTTCCAAGATTTGACCCATACTAACAAACTTATAGTTGGTGTCATCCACGATGACGCGCAGATTTCTCAAATCTAACCTTTAATAACATGACAATACGACCCAAGGCACGCGTCGTCGTGAATGTCACAATCTATATTACAAACAGAAAACTACAGTAACTTTATAAACTAAAACTAGAAAAACATAGAGAGAGAATGAAGTTCTGAGCTGGACTGCGGTACACAGATGTAGTGCATAATCCTATACCATCGTTTTTTCACGGAAACGTATGAACGTGTCATGCTATTTCAGTCAGTATCAGTGCAAAAAGTACTGAGGTTGACTGCAGTTGCATGCCAAATACGAATGTTTCCGACAAAATACGATAGTAAACTATGCACTACATCTGTAGGGCTATCCCGTCGTCAAAGCTAAGGATTTTTTTTACCTAAGCCAAGCTATTAAGATCTATTCCAGTAGTCAGCTATAGCTTCACCGAGATGTTTAATGAAAGCGGACAATTGAGAACCGAAGACTCCGTCAAATGATGTGACAAGAGGGGTGAATGTTGCATGACGTTTCTCACAGGCGCTAATGTATTTACGTTTTTTCTCGTCTTCTGCGGGCGTGGGATGTACATACGAGGACGCGTCGGTGTCTAGGTACGACACGGATGTCAAATAACGCCTCCTTTTGTGCATTCCAGACGCTGCGGCAGCAGGGATCTCCACGAAGACCATAGTCACCTTCGGTGAGGATCGGTTCTCTAATAACATTTCCCAAAGCGTTTTGGCATAGTTCGCCAAAAAGGTTTCTGATTTCGTTGTGACGCGTGTTATGAAGCCACCCGTTGCGCGCAGCTATAGCACAATTTGGGAATTGTAGCGAGTATACATTTTGTAGTCGGTGTAACTGAGAGCCAGTTGGAGCCAGTATTTTAATTACGTATGGATGCCAAGAGGAAGTTTCTATTTGTAATTATCTCGAGAGAGGTCATCAGCTTATCATGTATTATATTAATTGATTCCTAACATGCAGTTGGAATATTTAATGAAGCATTGTATTCAATTTAGATTTCATTTGACATCTTAATTGGAAACTCTTATTTTAAAAGCTTAGTGTAGGATTGGCACAACTAGAGAAAACGGGAATATAAGAAATTTCATTGTTTTAATTAAATTTACAACATTTTTGCCTCACGCAGGTCACATTTCGTCTATGGAGAGGTAGCATCGTCTTTATCAAATCGGCATATAGATATATAGGTTAATTAATGCTCAAAATCATCCTTACTTTATCAAATAATATATACCTATCCTTAGTTCTACCGTCTTGTGTACTTACTTTCAACACAGTAACTTAATTTAGCAACCACCATCTTATATTCTCATACCGACTCGCCGGTGTATCAGTGCCCGGTATATCCGCAACACCCAGTTATCCCCCGTAATACTTGTAATTACGTCGTAATTCCTGTAATTCGGCGTAATACCTGTAATTTCGCCGCGCAATATTTGTGAGCGGGCGACTAAGAGCGCGTAAGATTTTAAAGGGCCGCTATCTGCTGCGTAAAACTGGCCCTATATTCACAAAGCTTATTGTGGACAAGCGAGCGTTTGTCTCGTCATATGTAAACATCCTTGATATACGTGTAGGCAAAGGACAGAAAGTACCAGTAAGTAGTCAGTAATCAATAAGTTAGTAAGAAAATATTATGTATTGTGAACCAAACAGATAAAACACAGTACAGTAAGGACAACCTTTGGGTTATAAAAGCGCGTATTGAACCACAATTTTGACAGTAACTAAATTATATTAACAGAATCTGTTTTTGGTGAAAATAATATAAGTAACTTATAGCTCATTAGTAGTTTGTTTTAAACCAAGTTAATAGCTGTTGCAAATTAAATCAAATCAATCAATATGCAAATGTTTGGGTCATATATATTTTATAGCAAACTCGTTCGCGTCTTTTCTGTAGACGTCGCAAATTTAATGGAATCTAAAGCTAATTTTTACTCGGCACATTTACAGGCAGGATATGTTTTTGTCACAGAGTCCTTAAATTTTATAATATTGTCACACAAGGGTGACCTTTTTTTGAAATGTGTTTGACCCTTACATATTTTACGTAATTTATTATAGATGGTACAGCGATTTTTTTCGGCGAAACAATTTCTGCCAACTTCTTAGTTGGCATTGGGAGATTCTTATCTCCCAATGGTTACTGGAGGAGTTCAAAAAATGGCCCTCCATCATAATTTATAGGCGAATGCTCGCCTACGCTGGTAAGATGTGCAGTAACTGTGGAAAGATAATCTCTTTAGGCCTCTCCCTAAATTCTTACTTACTTCTAAAAGGTAGTATACACATTCTGAGGGCCTCTAAAGGCTGGCATCCACTAGGCTCGCCGATGCGAATCGAATTGAATCGCAATAATTCGCCTTCCACACATTTACTATGAATGGTAAATTCGATTCGACGCGCCGCGACTCTTCGTCAATATATACAGGTTTATAGTAAATGTGCCTACATTGTAATTTGCCTTCTCGTATACCTAGATATGAAAAAGCAAATTAGGACAGTACGCCATTTTCTTTTTCCCGCCAATACACGAACCATCCGCCATTCCCGCCATTTTCGAACGTACACTGATATCAGAATTTTATCTGAATGATGTAATTTAGCTATAGTGCGTCTCGCTCACGACAATACAGTCACGTACGGACAAGTACAGTCAGCATCAAATCCAAATATAGATAAATTTCTAAAATTAACGTTCCAAAGTATATCTTCTACTGTTTTAATTGTTCTACATATAGAACCATCACATTTTGTTACGCTAATTATACATTTTCAGCCTTAGTCGCCTTTAGGAGCTTACCCCTCTGTTGAAAACCTCGGCCAATGGTCACGTCATACTTATTTTACGGACTGACGTTTTTCTGACATGGCTATGTTACATTTGAAGTGCCCGCCCCTCAAAAATCGGCAGAATCTTTTGTACATAAAATTACAGACAAGTCGTCTCCAGTTGGTTAAATGCTCTAAGTTTTCAGCCGTAGGTTTTAATTTTTTATTTGTTTACTGCTCATATAAACTTAGTACCTGGGCGACCGAGCTTTGCTCGGTTATAACTATTTATTGTAATATGGTGGTGTATAGGTGATAATCTTAACTACATTTTTTTACTAAATTAAACTTGTCTAAAACAATAAAAATTAAAAAATTCTATATAAACTTGAACATATAAAAAAAAAAGTTAGTCACCGGGCGAGATTCGAACCCGTAACATTCGTTTAGCAGTCCGCGTCTTAACCCGCTGGACCAGACGGACAGTGGCCGGATATACGAAATTAGCGACCATAATCTGCGTCGAAAGAAAAACGCATAAAACTCGAAAACACGCGTTTTCCCAAACATAAGACTAATCTAGATCGATTGTTTACCCCCAAAAACCCCCATATACCAAATTTCAGCAAAATCGTTAGAGCCGTTTCCGAGATCCCGGAAATATATATATATATACAAGAATTGCTCGTTTAAAGGTATAAGATATGTCTATGCAGTGCGTTTTTTTCCTTACACTAAAAATCATCGACAAAACCGACATCGGTAATAACAAAGAAAGTGAAGTAAAAATAAATCGAACACAGCACTCACAAAGGTAAAAATCACAAAATATCTACATTCAGTGAAATGGATTTATAAAATAGAAGTCAGGCTTACCTGCTCAACTAATATTTATTATTCACTCACCAAATCTTCAACCTTATAAGTTAGTCAATAAAGGTTTAGTCAAATGCAAAACTGTTTTGGTAGATACGTAATAAGCTCCTTTGAGTGGATTTAGTCACGTAACAAATGAAAGAATAAGGAAATATGCACGTATTTCTCGCGTTCCATGTTCCCGAGTGACAGAAAAGGTAACAGAAGACAGGAAGACTTCACACTTTACTTGTGACTATTGATTTTGAATATCAGTACTTAAGTGAAAGTTGTCTACAGTTACAAAGAGAGCCTTTTCACGAAGAAGTAACGAATCCTTTTTTTAGCGTGTTTACCGATATCGCGAATTTATTTTGTTTACCTTAATTTCCAACGCAAGCAACCGTTTCGAAGCAAGTTACAGTGGTCTTTTTCGTGGATAAAATAAAGTTTGAAGTGTTAAAATGTTTTATATAGGTATCTATAGGTACAGACTTAAACTGACAGCAGTTTTTTTTCCACTTCAGGCTTTTATTGTGAAAATATAAATAAGAAGGAATCTAACCATGGAGATAAAGGTAAGTTTCATTGATTTACTTTCCATTACTCCTCTTCTCATCTCTCTTCTCCTTTATTTAATTCAGAATACAACTGTACGATTATTTAGATGTCGTTTCATAACGTTTCACGTTTTTTTAAAGGTACAGTCTCAAGTGTAAAAATATGCGTGCATAAGTTGCTCATAAATATGTCCCATAGTTCGTACGTCGGCGAATTAAGAGCTATAGGACATATTTTTGAATAAGTTAGGTGGATCCATATTTTTACACTTTTTTGTAACAATTTCATTTTCACGGTCGTTGTCACTGAATTTCCTAGGAAAGTGAGTGACGTTCGTTATAGCATTAATACCAGAAAGTAGTAGTAGAATGTTCAATTCCTAATACTACTATTTATCAAGGGGATAGACAATGGCATCGTCCGCTTCGACGCTACATTGCAACAGTACCTCTGATGCAGTCAGCATCTGAATGAAACCTTAACTACTGAGTTGAGTGATGACCCTTGTATGTATGCTAACAGTGATGCTGTCTCATAAGAAGTATCTAAGCCGATAGTTGAGTAGGTCAGTACCATTGTTAGCATACATACCAAGGGTCATCACTTATGATCTCGTGTGCTCCTAGCACACAGCTGACATAGAACTACATAAATAATGGTTATTTGTTTTACAAGGGAGCAACCTGGTACTAATATTGATACCGGACAAGCGAAATATTCCATGATTCCAAAAGTGGAATCTTGAACGCCGCGAGTCAAGGCACGAGGGTTAAACAAACTTTACTACCGAGTTGGCAGGACAGTGACAAATCAAAGGGTTCTTGAAAAAGCGCAGCTGCCCAGTCTTGGCGCTCTTCTCAAACAGAGACGCTTGGCTGGGGCATGTGCACCGGGTAAAACCCTCTAGAATACCTTGACGTGTCTTGCTTGGTGCAGTTGCGTATGCTAAAAGGAACGTTGGAAGACCGATGCTGCGCTTTAAAGACTGTGTTAAGCGAGACATGTCAGCATTTGAAATCGACCACCATGCCTGGGAAACCTTAGCTGACGACCGTGATGGATGGCACAAGCGTGTTGTGGAGGGGTGAAGGTTATGCGACCAAACCTGGTTTAATGCATTAGATAGCAGAAGGTGTCGCATAAAGCAAACCGGGACTAGAACCTCAGGTGGCATGAGCTTTCTCTGTCAAAAATGTGGGAGGTCGTGCCGCTCACGCATCGGCCTCCACAGTCACCGAACCCGTTGTCTAGACAGCAATGCTTAAATCGTCTGCAATAGACGTAAAGGCCTGTGATGATGACTACCGAGTGAAACAAAAATTTTCACCACACCAACGTGAGGAAAATACATACTGTAAATCATTACAAAGCAAATCCAGTTGATTCACGCTATTAAATATTTATCATTCAAAATCATCCCTAAAACGTTCATTCCGCCAGCCAGTATGAGGAAACAACTCAAAATTTGCATGCTGGCCCAATATGGATTGGGGAGTTCACATACACCTTTTTCAATTTTTTTGCTAGTGTACTCGTATGCAGTATTCCTCACGATGTTTTCGTTCACCGAAAACCTAGTGGTAAATTTCGAATAACTAATATTCCATACATAAGTTCTAAACAACTCATTGGTCCGTGCCAGGATTTAATCTTGCGACTTCCGGATTGAAAGTCGGACGTCATATCATATCCACTCGGCCACCACCCCGTTTTGGTGTAGTGAAAAACTATTTATATTGTAGTAGCTATAAACATTTATCCATTTCACTATTAAATATTGTTTTTATAAGCCTCTATCGCTCGTTCATATTAGTGCGACAGCGACAGTTGCGTTTCGTTTGCTACGAAGTGTTAACGATTGGCATGTTGGCTACACGGGCTGGTGAGTAAATATTTTTTTATCACCAAACGAAAACAAAGCTGCAGTACAAATAAAGGTTATTTTTATCAAGCAAATATGTCTGCTAGCGATACTATAAATATTTATTTAGAAGGAATAAATTAAAATGATTCACCGCTTCGGGCAAGACTGGAACTTGCGACCTTTCCAAATATCGGTCCAATTGCTCTAAACTAACTGAGCTACCGAAGCTTACCAGAAGCGTGTGGATCTTTTTTTTTTCTTTTTTACACTACGTCGGTGGCAAACAAGCATACGGCCCGCCTGATGGTAAGCAGTCTCCGTAGCCTATGTACGCCTGCAACTCCAGAGGGTTCACATGCGCGTTGCCGACCCTAGCATCCCCGCCCCCCTCGTTGAGCTCTGGCAACCTTACTCACCAGCAGGAACACAACACTATGAGTAGGGTCTAGTGTTATTTGGCTGCGGTTTTCTGTAAGGTGGTGGTACTTCCCCAGTTGGGCTCCGCTCTAGATCTGGAATGATATCCGCTGTGCTGTGCCCTACCACACAAAGCGAGATGACATACACAATGCCCATATCTCTCTTTTGGACGTAGTTTAAAGACGTACCCGGATCCTTTTCGTTCGTTCCTTCATTTTTGTTTACACACCTTAGAAATATGCTAACCCATACAAAACTATTTTTTACCAAGCAGGTACATCTACAGGATACTTGTTTGTACGCCTTAAAGAGACGTAGCGACATCTACCGTAAGAGCGATCTGACCGGTGTTCCGAAATGTCGCAAGTTCGAGTTTTGCCCGAAGTGCTGAATTTTTCAATCTTTCCTTTAATATAAAAATTTTTAAATAAAGGTACCAAAAGACGGTATTATGAGCGATATCTTCCAAATAGCCTACCTACGTAATTACGTAGGTGAGTGTACCTTTCTGTCCGCAACTTTATCTCCGTGGGATGATGATGATTAATGAAAACTATATTCATACCAAATCTCATCTTAATTGGTCCAGCGGTTCAAGCCTGAGGAGCGAACAGACAGACAGCATTACTTTCGTATGTATAACATTAGTACAGGAATTCCAGTAGCATTGTTTGCGTTTGCCTATCAAATGCATCGTTTGATAACACAACCTTCATTTGTGTCTGTGTTCACAGGAGGCTCGCCGGCAAGCATGTTTCTAATTAATACATTCTACTATTAGTGTTTGTTTTTATATGAATAACTTAGACTCTTTTTTGAGATACTGACCAGATGTAGCTCACAACTTGGACGAGTGGCAGAAGAGGAGGCCTTTGCCCTGCTGTAGGGCATAATGTACGTACATCGTCCAAGATATAAAATTACTTCTTTCTGCCGTGTACCGATATGCTTACTATAATAATCGTTATAAAGTTACTAGTGACTCTGTGAGCTGTAGTAGATCTCGCGAACATTCTGAAAAAAACCCTAAAATCAACACGAAAAAATCTAATGGTGTATAAACCTGTAGACATAAATGTCTAGTAAACGAATACACATCTTTCTGACAATATTTGACAATTACATCAATATTTAACATGTACAAATGCACCAGCATAGCACAACAAAAAAACAATTTTTTTTTTTTTAATAACAGTTATTCTTCTCGTAAAGGTTTTGTTTTTTATTTAAGTGTATTTAAAAATATTATGCAGTGCATTTTTATAATTTCAACGAGAATTTCAAACCTATTACCAGAAAGCCCGCGGCATTGAGCAAGCCTTTTGTGCAGCAAATCTTATTCACGTTTAAATTTAATTTAATATTAAAAATTATACTAAATATACCTAGATTGTTAAGTTATTTCCACTTTACTTAAAGTTGTTACATTTGTTACTTACATTTAATTGAATTAGAATGGAACTTAATAAGCTTGAAACATTTTACTAAGCGACCTCTTCTCAGTTTTTTATACCTTACTGCACCTAACCGATATGCAGTTGAAGTATTTCAAAGTTAAAATGAAAACAATATACTAGAAACTCTAATGCAATTATATGTTTTTCTTATCACTAACAGAACACCCTCTATTCCTGATAAACAGTATTACTCTGTTTAGTAAAATAAGACGCTCTAGAATGATATAAAGAGTTATAACTTATCATACAATGCGTACCAATATTTGATCGCGTTGCACGTGTCTTGAAAATTTCCACTAGTTTTAGAACAAAATTGCATATACTTAAACCTACAGTTACTATGGATTCTCCCGAAGAAGCACCGTTGAAAGCAAACTACAATGCAAGCCAGAAGACGGAAAGGAAAACTTTGAAAGAGAAAATAAAATATGTAAAAGATAATATTACTGTGGAGCCTGTAGTTGCTTGTTTTGTAATTCCCGGAGTTTTAGCCCGACTGGCAACGCAAAATCTCAATTTAGATAAAGCATGTCGGGTTAACTTAGGGTACGGTGATGCTGTATGCGACTCCCTGCTGGCTAGAGAAAGCAACAAGTATCTAAAAGAAGAATTGGCCGTTCAAGAACTTGTGGCGTCCATGGAAGTTTGGAAGAACTTGATCGTGACAGCTATACCAAGCTTTTTAATATTATTCTTAGGCGCATGGAGTGACAGAACGAGGAAAAGAAAAATATGCATCCTGTTGCCAGTCGTTGGAGATCTTCTCATGTGCTTAAGTAATATTTTGAGTGTGTATTTCTTTTATGAAATACCAGTACAGTTAACAATGTTTCTAGAGGCAATTTTTCCAGCGATAACAGGAGGATGGATCACATCTTATATGGGTATATTTAGCTACATAAGTGATATATCAAGTGTTGAGACGAGAACTTTCAGAATTGGGGTGACAAATCTGTGTACAACCGCGGGAGGACCAATAGCATCTGCTTTAAGTGGCATTCTGCTGCATAATATAGGTTATTATGGTGTTTTTACAGTAAGCGGTTTACTGTTTTTATTCAGTATTTGCTATGGCTTCATCTTTATCCAAGACCCTGAACGACCGGTTTCTGAAAAGGAAATTGAGGTAAACAAATTTTATGATAATCCAAATCGGTTTAACACAGTTGTGGTTTTAGACGATTATTGGTGTTTTTTTCCCGTCTGCGTCAGAAATCACTATTTGAAAAGGCTTCCTGATATGCTTAGCTGTCAATAATAATTGTACGTAATTCTACTATACGCTTCTTCGAGGAAAACAATTTTTACGTACATACAGTCTAATAAAACCCATTTTCCTTAAAGGATTTTTACGTGGCCCCACTTTAGCACAACCACAATTAATCTAAGATACAATTACAGGATAAGTCAGCCGACGTATGGGGCTCCTTCAAATCCTTTTTCGACACGAAACACGTACAAGATACGTTGGCTGTAGCATTCAAAACGGGACCTAATCACAGGCAGACTAAGTCCATTTTAATACTGACTTGCATCGTTCTTATACACGGACCGTGGTATGGTATGATACTTTATTTTGTTGCTTAATATGGGGTGGTATGTTGCAAAATACATTTCGTATATATTTCATTGTGAAATGCATGCGGAATTATAAATAGGTTTTGACAAAATAAACATTTTAACACGAGCTTAGAGTAATTGTGCTGTTCACATGTATTCGTTCTTAATATTATTAACAGAACGACTGAACAACAACTAACAGAATGATTTCAATTTGACATTAATCACTGCGCTCTTCTTCAACATGTCCTCGCAACGACTATCATGTCCTCAAGGATGTCGAAATAAGATTATTAGTGGCGCTCATCACTCGAGCCACGAGGAAGTGGGTTCGCGAATGGTTACAAGTATACGAATGCATTTCGATGGTTGAAGTGTGTGGAAAAACCTGAAAGTAATAAAACATTACACGCATTAAATGATGTCTGAATGATTGACCGTTATAATCCTGACAGCAATGCGGCAACGAAAGCTGTGCAATTTATCAAGGAAATTAACGATAACACCACCCGCGTCAACGCTGCGCAGAAACGCTACTGCACTTCTCATGTCACCTTAATCATTCTCGAGCGCGTTCGCGTATTATGCTAATGGCAATTACTTATCGAGATGTTCTGCGTTGTCAAAATGAGATCAAATTGTAAAATCGAATGTCACTACAGTTTCTATCGTTGGCAGAACTGTTGCAAAAATATCCAGCTGTCAGCTATAAATAATAGTTCCAAATCTCGCTAGAGTAGCTAAGAACCTAGGCGTTATTGACGGAGTGAAGTGCGGTGTCTATGATTCGTTTTTTTTTTTTTTTCAAATATTCTAGGTATTGTAGCGCCACCTATTTATGGTTTTTTGTCAGACATTTTTGGTACATGGAGATTCTATTCCTTAACTCTACTTTTCATAGTTTCATTATTACAAATTCGTTACCTACGGCTTGTTTGTTTGTTTGTTTTATTAAATGATAATCCTCTAGCTGGTTTTATGCAGTTAAATATACATATACATCATTGTATATATTTTCCTTATAAACAATGTTTGTTTGATATTATAAATCACAATCAATTGTTAGTAATGGATTGGCTAGTTATAATTAATTAGCTAAATTAGTGGATTTTTGGCAACAGTATAAGTTACCTACTAGTATATTTGTTGACTCAAAACAGCATATGGTAATAATACATATAATAACTGGATGGGGTAACAACGGAATTAAATAGGTAGTTCCGATAGATACATAATATTTTCAAAACGTCAGAATTGGGGTGTTCTTAGATTTTCAAATTATAAAAATAAGTAGGCAGCAGCATTACTGATGTACTGTTGTAGCCCACCTGCGAAACGTCAGGCACCTTAAAAAAATAGTGATGGAGTTAAACCTTCCAATTGAATCCAATCCAATATATCCGAATGTAACCTATATATTGCCGCCCCAGAACTTCAGAGTCTGTACGCCACGGCAGACGATCAAGTGGAATATAAATATTCGCAAGAACACCTGCCGAGGGTGTTCTGAGCTGTGATTGCCATTACGCGCACTTCAGCTAGTTAGTGGTGCGTGTACCATGACCCCTGTTAAGAACCATTGCATTGCCTTCTCCACGAAGGGCAATCGACATAACTTATTAGAAAACTTTTGTCCCCAAAATTATTTATTAGTGTTTAAGATTTATTGCATGTATGATAGTTAGTAATTTGCCTGAAAATACATGCAATCTGATATGATTTGATAAATTTTGTATATTTACAGGGGAATACTCAGTGCGTTATCTGTTCACAAGATATCGGTTTAATTGGGACGCGCTAAAGTACAGTTTCTATAATACATTCTACATCGTGGTGCATGCTCTAGGTAAGTTTTTGATATATTATGTATCTTTTTCCGAAGCGGTGAATTTTTCTACATTTATATAATTAAAATGAAAGTATGTTTTAATCAAAATGCAAAATACTTAAAAGTTAACATTATATATACTAAACTTTTATAACTGCATTTGTCAAAAAGAAAGGAAAAAAGGATTTTAATTACTATGTTGCAGGTGCATTGATTTCAATAAGCCTATTCAGTCGCTACTTAAAGTGGAACGATTCAGTGTTAGGCATCATCTCGACTTGCAGCAAATTTGTGGGCGCCATAGCCGTTGCCCGCGCCACAACATCATTAGACATGTATATTGGTATGTTATAATTTTTATTAAATAACAAGTCAAATGGTTAAAAACTACGAGTATAAAATTACTACTATTTTTAATTTTATTATTATATACCTATGTAATCCACCGTAGCTGTCAAAACTCCTGAGCAAAGTTTGGCGAATGATGTGTCAATTTATTCGTCTTTATGACACTAGTGCGAATCGTTCCCTAGTCCCATTTGGATAAAAGCATGCAGCTTATATAGTTAAGAAAAAAATTGAGGGTACAGCAACTTGACAAGTAAATGGGTCCATTTTTGACGTATTTTCCTGAACTTATTTCATTTCCTAAATTTTTTTTTTACAATTTCTTGTTTAAAAGATTTTTTTTTCTTTATAAGGAATTCCTTGGAAGTGGGCATAAATGTAGTTTAATATCATCAAGAACATAATTGAATTCATCCAAATAAATTTATTAGCACTGCGTGCAAAAATGTATCGTCGATAAATCTGTTATCGATAAGTCAATCATAGATTAATTAATAAATAGTAGTTTATGTGACTGCTACATAATGAAATGCATTAAAATACGAGTGTGGGTTTAATAAACGATCGAAGTGAGTTTCTTAAAAGGACCACACGAGAATGCATAATTATGTACAGTTAAATACACTATTTTATCTACACACCATATTATAAACTTTCTATAATATATTCACTAACTTCATATTACAGCCGACATTAGGCCATTGTTGCTCTCTGGCGGAAGTTGCGATGAGGTGGCGTCTCCAAAATATCTTTATCGCTCATTTTACATGAAACTTTTGATAAAATTACTTTAAAAACAACAAAAATAATACATTTTATATTTAGAAACTAATTAAAAGATAAACTGTTTGTCAAATGGCGGCAAATGAAAACTTTTTCACGCGTAGTATTTTGTTTAATTCAGAGTCAAACTAGAATTAGAAGCCGATTGCCATATCGTTCGATACTAACTAATATGCGAGACTTTTCAAAATTGTATGTAACTGAATATTTATTTCGAATAAAACGTCATCTCGACTGATAATAGAATAAAGGTCAAATCAAATGGTTTTTTTTTTTTCAGAGATGTCAAAAATTTGAATGCCATTACCAAATCGATTTTGATATAAAATCTGTGCGGAAAGAGAAGAGTCGTGAAATGTTTGTAGCCCAATGCATTCTACGACTCTTGTCTTTCCGCACAGACTCTAATAATGAAACAATTACAACATTTTCACAGATAAGAAATTTGTTGTAAACAGTTTATCGTAATGTTGGCTATTATTTACGGATTTTGAAGGCATCATAGAGTTTATGATATGTGTGTAGATAAAAGATGTAACTTCTACTTGCTGGATATTATTGATTAATTTCAAAAATGCAAAGCATTTTCAGATCGGTAAATAATTTCTTCTGAGTGCTGCTTTGCTCTTAGAATTTTTGAGTATTCATTTATCATTATTTACAGCGGTGCTACTGGAGACATTCAACGCAACAACGTTCACAGCAATGAGATCTATCTCATCTAAACTAGTCACTAGCGATGAATTAGGTAACTCGTGGTATTTTTTGAACTCCAACAATGTACGACGGTGTGTGAGAACAAGACGCACTGATACTGAAAACAATTTCGTATCATATTTCAACGTTGAGTTTAGACATACTGTAGGTATATAAACATTTAAATGAAATATAATAATGAAATCGAACGTAAAAATAAAGTTACACAATACTTACTAGTAAACATTTTTGTAAAATATAGTTTTAATCACCGACATAAAAAAATTGCCTAAATCGGCGATCAGTCATGGGTGTTTTCTATATATTTAAGTGTTTATAAATATTTATATATTATATATATCGTTGTCTATGTACCCACAACAATAGCCTTATTGTGCTTCTGTGGGACCTTAGTCAATTTGTGTAATAATGCCGTATAGTATTTGTCATTTGTTACAAAATGTATAATGAAAATCAATTAGTTTCTAGCTGAAAACTAGGAAAAGCTTGCTTTATTTTTAATCAGACGTAGTTTATCGAAAAGGATCCATCCTTAAAAGTTTTCCGTTAACATATTGAAACGAAGTTGAAATTTTATTGACAGACTTTTGTGAGCTGGAATCTTTTCCCTTAATTATCACTAATTTTGAATACATTTTTTTCTACAGGCTATATAATTCGTTATTGTTTCGTAAAAATTACAGGTAAAATGACATCAGTGTTCAACCTAACAGAGATACTGGCGAACATGATATTCGGACCTGTATACTCCTGGCTCTATCGAGAGACCCTTTCCGTGGATCCTGGGATCATCTATTACGTCAGTGCCGCTTTCACTGTACCCCCAATTATAATTTTTATGTAAGTATCAATGAGCTAAAGCAAATTAACTAAAAGCAAAGTTAATCTTAGAATAAATTTTAAAGTGGAAAAATTATTGCCTTGGGTGAGACTTGAACTCAGGGCCTCTGGATCGATACTCTAGCGCTCTGCCAACTGAGCCACCAAGAACTCATCCATAGCCAGCGAATCTTTCCGGCTTTTTAGCGACATCTACCGTAAAGCCTTTACACTTCTTAAAAGACTACCGGAGTTCCATATGACTTCATATTGGAAAATCACTAGTTACGATGTACTACCCATGTACCCGTAATCAATCATTTTTTAACAAGCAAAAACCTCTGCGAATGACGCTATTAAGCTTAGAATAAATAAGTACGTAATAAGTTAATATTTCTTGTCAAAATTCTTACCCTTCTCATCTATCTTTGTTCGTGTCAAAACACAATATAACGATCGCGTTTTATCCATTGGATGCGATGCACTTGCACGTCGCTCCAGTGTGCAAGCAGGACATCGCTATATATGTATGTGCATAGCCGTCAAGCTCATACACCGGAGCGACGTGCGAATTCGCATCAGTGTGATAACCGCGAAAATTAGATAATTCTTTTTTCTATCCGTATTGAGCATACAGGTCGATTTGTGTAATAGTGTTTTAAGAGTATTATCTTATTCATTGAACAACTTACGTTTGATGTAAGATGATGTCTATTATATTTTTTACAGATGGATTTTCATTCAGCACAAAAAGGATACTCGTAAAGAAATGAAAAAGAAAAATATAACTACAAATGTGGATCCCGGCTTAGAAATACAAAATTAGAAAGTAAATTTGAAATAATTATACATATATTATGTTTTATTTTATAAACTTTTTCTTTCAATGAGCGAAATCATTTATTTATAATTTAATTTTTTTTTAAACTGAAATACTACATTATGCATGCCTTATTTCTGAAGGATACCATCATCAGATCCTGACCTGATGACTATGGGACCACCTGGGAAGTATACCCTATCAAACAAAAAAAGAATTGTGCAAATTTGTCCAGGCGTCTTTGAGTAATCGGTGAACATACATAAAAAATCCTCCTTTTTTTGAAGTCGGCTGAAAATAAACATAATGTATATCCTTCCCAACTGGAGAACAATGGAGTTAAAGACAATTGAAATTATGATAAATAATAAAATTTGGCTAATAAATTGAATTTATATCATGCACGCACACTTACAAAAAAAACAATAATCAAAGACCTTCAATTAAGCATAAATTTCAATGTTATTTTGAATATTACACATTTCGTTCATTAAACACCGTAAAATGTGGTGAGTAGGATTAAGGGGGTAGACGGGACGCGGATATTTTCAGTTACTAGTTAGATTTTTTGGTTCAGGTTGGTCTAAGGGCGGTTTCAGGCTTACGTATTTTTATGCGCGTATAAACGGTCGTTTCGACAGTAGGAGCGTCACATTTCCCTAAATTTGTTTTTTTTCGACCTTACTCGCGCATTAATTTTCCCTACATTTTACCTATACGAGCTTACACGCTCGTACGTGTAAGCTCGTAGAAAACGCTAGTATTCTGCTATTTATTTTCTTATTACGTTTAGAGAACACTAAGTAGCCAAATTATAACATTATAAAAACTGGAATCACTAAAAAATGAGAGGTGTAAGATATAGAGCTAGAACAGGAACCAGGGTAGCGAGGACCCATCATGTGAAAGAGAAGAGATAAGGATGAGCGAAGAGTGGGACGGAGAGCGGATCATGGCGAGCTAATCCGAAATTCAATTGCTATCCCCTGTAAACCCCACTACGATTTGGAAGGAGGAAGGAGGAAGTGGGATTTCGCACTATTTTGTGCTTATCTTTAAAATTATGAAATTAAACAACAGATAATCGTTAAATAATTAAATTTCAAGTGGCCGTTCTGTTTTATGTTTAAATAAATTTCTACCTTTTTTTTAATTTGATTCGGATGTCGGTTTTACATACAGTTACAGTTACAGTACATACTCAGCTGTGCAAACATGAAACCTGAAAACATATACTCGTCTGTGCAAAATTATTATATTTTCCTAAAGCGTTTTAAGTTGTTGCTTATAAAATCTAAGAATATAGTTGTGTCAATTATTATTGAAGCTAGTGGCGATGATGACGTACTACAAAATGCAAAGGATGAAAACTCTAGCAAGATGGTCTGATGACTTGACTAGTCCAGTCTCAATTTCACTTAGTGGTATTTACACTTACATCCTATTACTTACATCATAAATGAGAGTTAGATGTGGTGTGCGAACACTTACTGTTTGGTCTAAGTAACGTTTTAGTTATTAAAATAATAATATCGTACGTGCATGCTAGATGACTGACCAGAAACCCATAGGCCAGGAAATCCTTGTAAGGAAATGGTGATGGATCGGACATACGCTCCGTAGACCGAACCACTTGTCTAAGCAGTCCATTTTTCTCTAAATTTAGACATGTACTTTATGTTATCTATTTGAATAGGATTTATAGTGTTCGGCAGATAAGAGATATCAAAATAGAACAATAAACTTCGCAATATGTGTAAGGGTAAATACACTATATTACCATACGATCTATATATATACCACTATATTATCGCACGCAGAGGCAGCACCCGCCAGGGTGCAAGGACTATTTGAGGGTTGATGGAATCTAAAATGAACTGGGCTATTGGGTGAAAGCGATGGACTAAATACTGGGCTATGGGTTAATGTTATTATTATTCCTTTATTTATTTTTCGTCTTAGGCTAGGTCATTTATAATATGAATATAAAAGTAAAATATAAAAACACTTCAAAAACAATACAAAAGATATAAACACATTATAAAAAAAACCTAACCTAGTGTGCCGCCAGCAGCGGGGCAGGGCCCAAGCTGCCGGTGGTCAGGGCCGCAGAGAGAGGAACCGTCGGACTATCCGCGCCGTGTCCAAGATCACCGCATTCTGCATCTGACCCTTGATCCAACCACCTAGCGAGAGTCTCTCAAGGTGTTGGTCGAGACTCTTCGCTATGAGACCGTTCGCTGAACCGACTATTGGGACAATGATCGTCGAATCAACATCCCACATTATTATTATTATTTATATTTATTTAGAAACAAACAGTCATACACAATTTTTTGTCAAAAATTATAGACAACAAATAGACCTATAGTTTCATATGTAGAAATAAAATATAAACAGGTCCGTGGCTATTACAAAAAACAAAAAGACTTAAATCTGTATTTTATAATAACAAATACAAATACTTGAAATATGTAAATCAGTGATTTGATAAGTCTGTAGAAAATACGTTACATATACGTTACATATATGACATAGTACATTAAATTTAAGCAAATAACAAATTCCAGTTTTAATCAATATTTAAATGCATTTAAGTTGTGTTAGTGAACAGTTAAAAATGTTCTTATCCTTTAAAACTTTGGTAGCGAGCCGCAATGAGGGCAAAATAAAATCAAAAGCAGATGGCTAAAAGCATGACTTGCGTTGTCGCAACTCTGTATGTCAAGCGCGACTTCAAATATGGACGCACGCAACAACGCAAGTCATGCAAGCAGTCTGATTTTTAATAAACAAGCATAGGGGAGACTCGGCTATAGCACCGCCGGTTAAATCGTATTTTCCACTTAACGACCTAGGTTATTTACACGTGAGGCACAAAACAATCATTCAGTGATACTGCCGTCAATAATCTGACCAGAAATGGTATAGGGCTAAAAACTAATGAAAGAGGTTAAATATGACTTTCGGCGGTCTCGATTTTTTGATGTGGGTTTATAATATTAACATATCTTATCGTCGAGATAAGTTAACAAAAGGAATTATTATTATAAAAACATACTAATTATACAAAAAAATCCATTGCTTTAATTTGATACCCATATTGCACTGGTAACCCCCCCCCCTCCACTTTGTAGCCACCCTTTTCAAAATATATATAGTCTATGTCACTACCACTCTGACGAATTCAACGGCAGCGTGACAAAAAATGGACATTTGTACTTACATGTACGTACGTAGGTACTTACGCTCGTAACTCTTAAAACTCGTAAAAACATCCCTTCCTTCTGACGCGGTCGAGTACAAATACACAATAATAAATTTAGTGTTAAACTACAAATATAAATGGATTTATTGCATGCTTTAAGAAAATATAATTATCATTTCGTATTGTTAATTTTGAAAAAATCCGTACTTATTTAAATCGTACTCTCACGGATGTAGGTATGATTTGAGGGACCAAGCATTTCTGAATTGTAACAGTACCTCAACTATTTCGGTGTCTGCCAAGAAATGTTTGATATTTCTACTTTTTTATACTATGTCGGTGGCAAACAAGCAAGCGGCCCGCCTCGTGGTAGCTTATGGACGCCTCCAACTCCAGGGACCTTAACACCCCCTGGTTGAGCTCCGGCAACCTTACTTACCGTCAGGAACATAATACTGAGTAGGGTCTAGTGTTATTAGGCTGCAGTTTTCTGTAAGGTACTTCCCCAGTTGGGCTCTGCTCTAGATCTGGAATGACATTCGTTGTGCTGTGCCCTACCACACTAAGCGAGATGATATTCACAGTGCCCATACCTCTCTTTTGGACGTAGTTTATGGATATACTCGGGTCCAAAGTTTGGACCTTTACGTGACGCACAAAATAATGACGCACTACTCATTGTATTTATTCGAAATTATTATGTATGTCAGAAATAACTTTTATTTCAATAAACGCGTTGAGGTATCCGGCATAAATATACATTATATCTACTGGTCGATTACGAACAGTTCCACGTCGCATGGCACTTGCAGCAAAGAACCCGCGTGTCATCGGTCCAACCTATTATGGGCGATTACCTTTAGAAATAAAGACGGAAACATCCGTACGATTTCCAAGCGTCGATTGAGAAACTTTTAGCTGGAGAACCCATTATATTCAATAAGTGAATGTTTTGACATAACTCTTTAATTTATTTTTGCTTATTTGACATTGTTTTTGTTTCTTATTGATTTTATTTTATTTTATTATTGCTTTTCTATAAATTCTGGCTTGACGATCCTTTTCAGGTGAAAATTTCTCTTTAATAATTGTTGCTATCTGGATTATGATGTTATTTTTAGTCATTATTAGAGTTTATTTTTGACGATCACAATATAGATTCATATAAATTGACATGAATGTAATTTGTAATGCAATCATAGGTATGTTGTGTAATAAATAAATCTGAATCTGAATCTGCAAAGACACCCTGAATATTTATATGGAGTTGCAGGTGTGCATAGACTACGATGACTGCTTACCATCAGGCGGATTGTATGCTTGTTTATCATCGACATGGTATAAAAAAATGCCAATTTAAGCACAGTTGCCTTCCTAATGAAAATATCGACGTTTAAGTAAAACTGGTACGATATAACCGACTCTCCCCTAAATAGTTAAAAGAAAATATAAGTAGCAAGTCCCGCATAATATACGATGTTTAAATAATCTGATTCCATATCGAGGACTGTATTAGCTTCAACAAGGAGCCGTACAAATACTTCTGGTAAACAGCATTATTTAACTATCATATACATTGATAACGCCTCACTTACAGTGTGCGTCAATTATGTGACGAACATAATGAATAACTGTGTATGAACGTGAGAGACATGTAAATAAGAAAGACTGACTCTTCATTAGTCTGCGGGCTCGTACACCAGACCGTCTAGCATGAGTTGCGTTCTAGCGCGCGAGTCCATACTTGAAGTCGCGCAAGATGTATGGAGTCGCGTCCGAGAACGCAACTCATGCTGCACGGCTAGGGGGGCTAACCAAGATGACAAGCATACATCATAAATGTCAAACGAAACGATAAAATATATCGGGATGACAGATACTAAGAAAAGTAGTTAAGAGAACTAGTTTTTTTTTGCAAACAAGCATACGGCCCGCCTGGGGGTAAGCGGTTACCGTAGCCTATGAACGCCTGCAACTCCAGATGAGTTACATGCGCGTTGCTGGCCCTAACACTCCGCACCCTCGTTGAGCTCTGGCAATCTTATTCACCGACAGGAGGAGGAGGGTCTAGTGTTATTTGGCTGCGGTTTTCTGTAAGGTGGAGGTACTTTCCCAGTTCGGGTCTGCTCTATATCTGCGTTCTTGGGTAGTTGGGCTCTTTTTATCAACGATTGTCATCTTGATTAGGCCCCCTGGACAGAATGAGAAACGATGGAGCTGTGCTATTTACTAATGCGGCCGAATGATAAACGTCTGTTAGTTCAGAGGTACCACTATGGAACGAGCACGAACTGTAAGGGGCGTTGGCGTGAACTGTCAATGTACAGTTTATGATTCCGATTCAGACCACAAGATGGCAAACCCTCCACCGCGCACGGCCCCTGTATAGGCTTTTCAGCCGCTGAGGTTAAACGAACTAATTAGCATTTTAGCACAACTTTCTCCGCAAGGAGCCCTTAGATTATTTCTGAACTCTCATTCAAAACCACTTTTGTAGCAAAGGGACACAACAAGAAATAAACACCGTAAAAAGCAAATCTCAAAAGAGCTGCTAAGATTGACAGCCTATACTGTACTTGTTTGTAACGGACACTAATGACATACATTGGATCTGTTTGTAAACGTCTGCATTCAACGACAGCGTTATGTGGCATCAACAAACCCAGTCTGTGACATACAAGTAGTGAATAATAACGAAACATTTCGTTACTAAAACGAACAAATGCGAAATAAACATGAAAACACAATCAAACTACTTTCGAAGATTTTATTGCACTGGTTACTTTGAGATTAGGTACTCAGTAAAATATATAATGGAGCATGCTATAAGTAAAACAAATTAAGAGTTATCTATGTACAAATAAACTTTTAAAACGTTAGTAAAGCGAAAGTGTTTCATCAACAGGCAGCATAAACAGTAAAATGAGTGATCAAAAAACAAATGTGGAAGAAAAACCTTTAAAAGATAATAAAAATGAATTTCAAACCAAAACGTTGTATGAAAAAATTTGTTATATCAAATGTAACGTCACTGTTGAACCAATATTCGCTGGACTTGTTATAGGATCTATGCTTTCTAGAATAGCAATACAAAATCTTAATTTGGAGAAGACGTGCAGAGTGAAACAAGATTATGGGGAAGTTATTTGCGATGCGCTTATTGAAAGAAAAGGTAACCATACAGAAGAAGAAGGAGAAATACAGAAGATTATATCTGAAATTGAAACTTGGAGGAGCATAATACAGACTGCAGTGCCTACCTTGCTTGTGATTTTCATGGGTGCTTGGAGTGATAGAACAGGAAATAGGAAGATTTGCATTCTCTTACCAGTGGCAGGAGAGATCTTGGTTTGCGCAAGCAATATTGTGAGCGCTTACTTTTTCTATGAGATTCCTGTAGAAGTGACGATGTTGCTTGAATCTGTTTTCCCTGCTATTACTGGTGGGTGGGTCATGATGTATCTTGGAGTCTTCAGCTACATTAGTGACATTACGACGGCTGAATGCAGGACATTCAGGGTTGGCTTAGCTAATCTTTGCATGACGTGTGGTATTCTCGTTGGAACATCGTTAAGCGGATTCCTCTTGAGGTTTGGAGGATACTATGGAGTATTTTTTACAACAGGAATCATACAATTAGCTATTGCTGCTTATGGATGCATATACTTGAAGAAAAATACTAAGCCTGATCAAGATTCAAATGAGAAGGTAAAACGATTCATATATACTTGTTTAAAATTCATCACACAAAGATATACAATTTACTACTCGTCAAACACAGGGTCAATCAGAAACACTAAAAGCTGGTGCAAAAAAAACACACAGTCCAATAAATATAATTTACAAATACATTAGATGATGTTTTACCTTTCTACAGAACGAGAAACATCTTTTCTACATTCAGTTTTTTTTTGCCCAACAAACATTATTTATTTTAATTTTCCAGAAGGACCCTATAACATTCAAATACCTTATAACGGTGCAAAAGGAGACAGCTTCAGTAGTAACCAGAAAACGAGACGGCAATATAAGAATGAAGATCATATTAACGCTCATAGTTGTAGCTATGGCTTATGGCCCGAACCATGGTAAGAATAAAGTACTTTTGCATCCAGAGCGTTAACTAACAACTAATTATATGGACAACCCAACCTTAGAACATAATTATTTTAATGAAAATAATTGCAAATACTTGTAGTTTAAAAAATAAGATTATTATGAAAATCTAAAAACAAGGATCGGTGACCAACGAAACTAACTGCAGCACTTCTGTATCCAAGCAATTTTTGATGGGTAGATGTTATTTAAAATGTACATTTATTATCCGAAAGTTTTAGTCTAATCCATAAGTAAGTCCTAGTCTAATGTTTTGCGTTAACTACTTACAGGAGAATCTAAGGTATTATATTTGTTTCTGCGCTACCGTCTCAATTGGGATGCAGTGAAGTACAGCATTTACTCTACGTGCAACATCATCACGCATTCCTTAGGTGAGCAGGATATTTACAACTTTTAACCCCTTTATAAGGTTAAAAACTGCAAGATTTAACTTTATCACTTTGAAATAAAGTTTAAGACCAGGTGGCAATTATATTTCTTCTGTCTTACAAAGGCTTAAGAGGCTGTCAATACCTAAAGCGCGCACACTGTCTATTTGTATCGGAGTAAATGAGATAGCACTGTCGCATGTTACTGGGCCTGGGCAAGGGAATAATAAGAAAAATAAATTAAATAAAAAAAAGTGGATTATAAGTGTAATATTTTACTCAACCACGGTTTAGATATAAATGTTTTGAAATTGTGATTTTAATTGCAGACCCATAAGTCAAAACAATAAAGACATAAAACCGTTTAATTGTGATTTTAAGACCAATCTTTGCAATTATTTTCTATCGAGCCGATTTCGTTCAATCGTGTATCGAGTACAACCACGGTCTTTGAAATATAATTAATATGAACATATATTTTTCTTACTTGACTAAAACAAATAATCTTTCTTAAAAAACTGTTTAAGTAACATCAATTTCAAGGACATTGGGTGTTGACAGCCTCTTAAGTGGAAGATACTGATGTGTACAGACGCCCTGCCAGAAACGGGTGGACTGGCGAACACTTGTTATATATTCATTCGGCCCAATTCCCTTGAGAGCTGAAGGTAACTGTCCCGGAGGCATTTTCACACTGTTCTTTTTTACTCCGCTTACATTCCTGTGACAGAGGAAGGCATCATTATTGTGTACACTTTTCAGTTTAATCTCATCTAACACTATCTCTACTGAACAGAAAGAAAGAATGAAAAGTGATTTGCATCCGCACATAAAAATAAAATAAAAAACCGGTCAAGTCGTTTTACTCGCGCACCGAGGGTTCAGTACAAACTTTGAATTATCTCGTATATAAAGGCGAAAAAGTTTTGATCAGAAGTATCTACACTAAGGATAATTGTGTACAGCGCCATCTATCGGTAAATTGTCTAACTAATTTGCTCGATGTAATGAACGTATGTTGGTTTTTCGAGGATAATTCTGTATCATGTGAATCCATTTCAATTTTTTTTCTTTTATTTGAAAAAGGTGTCTTTAGTGTAATGTCATAGAAATTTCAAGTTTAATAAACACACGTAAAGTTGGTTATTTTGCAAACAGAATTTAGAAATGTATTTTTTTACTTAAAAAAAATTACCAAGATAGAGGTCTGATTATAATTTTCCTGTAAAGTATATAGTAATATTAATATTGTGTTAAATTTTTATAATTTTTCATCGGTAAACTTCGGAGATGGTATTTTTTCACATTTTCCTCCATAAATCAATTTTTTTCACAAAGAAAAATAAATGTTTTGGAATGTACAATTTGAGCTCTCCCCACCCCACCCCACTTAACCTAGTCACTAGACTATGAAATTTTTGCCCCCTCTTCATATTAGGCATTTTACATAGTGAATAAAAAAAATGCTTTCAATGTTATCTTAGGGTATCTAACTGTTCCAAATTTCAAATCGATAGTTTAAGTGGTTCTCGACTCGAGATATTTAGCGTTGTGACAAACGAACGGACGGCCAGAGTCGCACCATAAAGGTTCCTTTTGTACCTTTTTGGTACCGAACCCTAAAAATGAAACATATGTCAAGCTAGCAATTGTACAGCTTAGCTAGTGCATTGCCGATTTTCAGCATGCTACTAGCTAATGATAATCGACAACATACATAAAATACAAATACTACATTTAAATACAATTTAAATAAATGTGAAGTCGTCTGCCGCTGCAAATAATGTTATTTTTTACATAATTGAATTTTTTTTCCAGGAGCTTTGTTCTCTATCAGCGTGTTTAGTAAGCGGTGGGGCTGGGATGATTCCGTGCTCTGTCTCATTTCCATTGTCAGCAAAATGGTTGGATCTATCTTTATTGCATTTGTCGCCACAGATTTTCAAATGTTTATGGGTAAGTTTGGAGTAAGTCTATAATAATTAATAGTACATTACGATACAAGTGCGAAAAATAGGAATTTCGGAACGAGTGGCGATAACTTAAAGCACGACCGAAGGGATATTTTAAATCGGCACGAGTTGCGAATTACCTATTCGCACATGTATTGTACAACGTTTTACAGTACATAAGGCCCTTTAAATGTTGGACACAGTAACGTAATATGCTAATTTTCGCACTAGTGCGGTAAAGTAGCACCATATGTACTGTAAACATATTTATTGTTGCTTCTTTTATAGTTTGGTACGTTGCCCAAAGATAATTTAAAAAAAATTGCCAAGTTTCCATGAAATGTTCTCGGTATTTTTTTCTGCACGTTTAATGCCAAACCATCTTACAGTTAGTTTCGATTTTTATGACACTTGCAATAGACGCCAATGAGTGAGGTAACTATTAAATGAAACAGAATAATAATCCCTGATCAGTACCCCTAGTGTAATTCGATGGCGTGACGTGACGTACGCACTTGCGTTAAGTCTCATGTTGTATGGAATTTTGAGTTTCCAAAACGTCCCGGCGCGCTGTCCCTAAATCCCATACAAAATGAGACTTAACGCAAATGCGTACGTCATGTCACGACATCGAATTACACTTTTATCAACAATTTTATGAAAATGAGAAATTGGTGATTTGTTACTTAGTTTCTAATGTTATTTTACTATTTTTTGTGTGTTACAGTTCCTCTGGTTGAAATACTAAACGCCACGACATTTACATCATTAAGATCAATGGCTTCAAAATTAGTACCCAGTCAAGAAATGGGTAAGGATTATTTTGTGAAAACATTTTACTTTAATATACGTACAATTTAATATGAATCGATTGAATAATACTTTGTCTTTCAGTGTGTATGACTCCACAGATCAAAAAACAAAATTGTTTTTTCTTGTTAAAAAAAAAAATTCGTGATAACTTGAGTAAAAGAAACAAATCCAGATCAAATTCGCAATAAACCTCCAGCAGCGTATCATCTGTCATGTCATGCGTCACTTTAGCATACTGGTTAGAACGGGACAGGAATGGTGACAAATGATAAAGAGCCGACCATCTTAGCCCTACTGTATGGCTAAGATGGTCGGTTCTTTATCATTTGTCACCATGCCTGTCACGTTCTAACAAGTAAGTAAGCGCAAAAGTGACAGGCATAGTGACAAATGATAAAAATGGAACCATGCTGCCACCGCTGATCTATTCTGAGATTTTTATGCTTGCAGAAATGTGTCCGATAAAATTAAGACGCTATTTAATTCGTTAGCGAAGGACTAACATTTTAAAAGTGGCTTATTATATTACGTGTGTAAATTGATACATTCGTTACTAATAATACCAAAAAGAATTTGAAATAGAGGTGGATTGTCAAAGAAAACTTTGTAGCCACGGTAAATTTATTGCCATCTTTCGACACATGATTAAAACTTTTAGAACGCCATTTGACTTTGAACCTTATTCTTTCGCTGATATATATATATGTTAAATTTATTAAATATCAAAAAGTGGCGCCATCTTACCGGCCATCGGCTCAGTTGTGGCGCCATCGCTCGAAACGATGCTGCCATACCTTTGGTTTTTGATGTAATACTCGTAGATGGCGCTACTTTTTGATATTTAACAAATTTAACACATATCAGCCAGCATCATAGTGAAATGGCGTTCTAAAAGTTTTAAACATGTGTCGAAAGGTGGCAGTAAATTTACTGTGGCTACAAAGTTTTCTTTTCAACACCGACATTGGCGAATTTACCCTGTGCAAATTAGCAGGGAGTAAAAGCCAAAGGAAAAAAAAAAGTTCTTTTGACAATCCTCTATTTCAAATTTTCTTTGCTAATACTTTTTCAAATCGTGACTGCTATCAGTATGTGTTTTATGAGTAACTGCATTATATAAGTACATTACAATAGCAAACTTGAACCGTTGTATCTACGAGCACATCCTGGAATACCTTCAAGGATATACTGTCAAAGTCCCAACTTTAACAATGTTCCTGGCCATTTCCAGGAAAAATGAATTCTCTCTTTAGTCTCGTGGAAACGCTGGCGGCGTTAGCGTTCGATCCCACGTACACGACGCTATACGGGGCTACTATGAAGACATTCACAGGCGCCGTGTTCCTTTACAGCGCATGCAACACTTTACCGGCTATATCAATACTAATGTGAGTTTTGAGAATGCTTGTAAGCATTTATTTTAATATTTACTTTTAAGAAGACTCTATTATCATTGGCTGCAGTTTGATTTGGATTGGATTCAATTGATTTACAAAAAAATAACTTATACCAAGCAGCTCTAGATGGACGATCACTGGTAAGGATAGATTCATTTTAATGTTTGAAATGTAGGAGCTTAGAGAATTGTGGCTTACTAACACTGGTTACTTGATCATTGGTATATTGGCATTGAATTTTATCTCACCGTAACTATGCTGTCATCTGCATTCCCATAGGTACATAGCTATGAACTGATAACTATTGTACAGCATAAAAGAGATGCAGAAAAAACTGAACCCTGAGGCATTAAAAACCAAAAATGGGTTTTCCCAGAAAATCCTTTACTTACAGAAAAGTCTGTCAATAAGGATAGCGTGGCAAAAGCCTTTGAAATATCATAATAAAATATATAACAGGTTTTATGGGTAGGTAAGTAGGTAGGTAGGTTCATCTGGCTTGACAACATTAAAAATTGGACAAACGTGAATAACTCAGCCATACTGGCAAGAATGGCCAAAAGCAGGAGAGAGATGGCAAAGGTGGTCGCCGACGTCCGTTAGGGCATGTCAAATAAAGAAGAAGATACCTACAGCTAATTTGAAATTAAATGGAGAAATTTACCTAAGGTTTTTTTCATATAAGTAGTGTTTAAATAGGGCACTTATATTATGTAGGTAAATATTTTTTATTGTTACAGATGGTTCTTCAGGCAACATCGCCAAGAAGTAAAGGAGAATAAAGCCGAAACAATAATCCATAAACTTGACGTCATTTGTGCTCCTGCAGCCGAGAAATCAGTCTGATATTATTAGTTCTCCTACCAGTGAGGTGGAGCCATGATGGAATTAGACTTCCATACACTCAATAATGAAATAAAAATGACAAAACACAAAAAAATTTCGTCGATATTATGAATTATTTTCTCGCTCTATATCACTTTGCCACGCTGGAAGATAATGAACTTAAATGATTTAAGCATTAACTTTGGGATGTGTAAGATGTGTTATATTTTATTAATCCAGTAAATCTACTCCCATTATTGACACTTATGAACAAAACAGTAACCTTCTTTCAACTCATGTTTTTTTGTCTTTACTCTGGTTCGCCTCATATAGTTCAGCAGATCAAATATCTTTTTAGGTATCCTCACCATACCACCATAATCCTTACTCACAGATTTGTTTCCAGTCGCTAGAGCAAAATTTAGCTTTTTGCCAGATTGAGACAGTCATATAACAACGTATTACCATCTCATTCTAGACGTAGCTGCTTCACGCTCTTGCAGTCTGTCAAAAAGACCATGTACTAAGTAGCTTCAAGGATCCTCAATGAAAGCCTAGCGGGTAATGCATCTTATGACAGCGCAATTCTTACCACGCGTTAGAAATAATATTCTTCTTCTTGCTCCATGAATGTTTCAAAATAATATAAAATAAAATAAAGGGTACATGATATTTCTTGTGATTATTGATATCCATGTTTGGCCTGCATAGTTATCTATGGGGATTATGAGGAAGATTAACTCTTACGGAATATATACAGAATTTTACGTAAGTATATCATACATTGACGTAGACCCATTCAAGTAGATATCGTGACATACTTTTTAAACGAATAAAGGATGACTCACGTTAGACCAGGCCGGGTCCGGGCCGGAGCTTCCGGCGCTTACTTTTCTATGACAGACGACCACATCGGTGATCACATGATGCTTTCCATAGAAGAAGCGAAGCCCCGGAAGCTCCAGCCCGGACGTAGCCCGGTCTAATGTGAATCATGCTTAACGCAACCATCGCTTTCGATTGGAAACTGCCGTACAAAAACCGTGGCTCCGGGCGTCATGTACACTCCTTGCGACGGTCCGTCGAGAGTGAGCTACGAGCGGTCGGATTAAACTGGAGCGAGCACAGAAGGGTCGCTGAAGATAGGAAGGTGTGGAGCAAAATTCTGAGGGCCCTTTGGGATGCCTTAAAACAACAACATGACATATCCAGGGTTTAACGTTGCTGTTATTGAAACACTTCATTTTCGGTGATAGTTTGTAAGAGTACATCTCTTCTTCATCTTCCTCGCGTTGTTCCGGCATTTTGCCACGGCTCATTGATGCCTGGGTCCGCTTGACAACTAATCTCCAGAATTGGTGTAGGCGCTAATGTTTACGAAAGCGACTGCCATCTGACTTTCCAACCCTGAGGGTAAACTAGGCCTTATCGGGATTAATCCGGTTTCCTCACGATGTTTTCTTTCACCGGAAAGCGACTAGTAAATATCAAATGATATTTCGTACATAAGTTCCGAAAAACTCATTAATATGAGCCGGGGCTTGAAACTGTGCCTCCAGATTGAAAGTCGCACGATTTTACCGCTAGGTTACCAGCGTTTCAGTTTTTAAGAGTACAAACTAACGTGATTATATTTGTTATATCTATTACAATAAGTCGACTTCAGTATAATAACACTAGCAAAGAATATAAAGCCATTTTAACTTCACGTTCACGATTAAAAATGTTCATACTACCAGTCATGGAATTTTGAAACTTTCTAGCAATTTGTGTATAATAAGTGGCAAACGAATGACATGCAAAAGTAGGAAACATTTTTTAAAGGTATTTAGAATATTTATTTGAACATCAAGAGAGCATAGTTTGATATTCTATTGCAAAAGATTCTATAATATAATTTAGAATATTGAGCTCAAATAAAGGAGTTAAAGGACTCAAAAGTGCACGAGATGTATATAACGTGTATAGTACAAGACTTTTCACCTCAGAAGTGAGATTCGCAAGTCGTGTCGATTTAAAACACTCCCTTCGGTCGTGTTTTAATTTATCACCACTCGTTTCGAATTTCCTATTTTTCGCACTTGTATCGTAATGTACTATTAACGTCCTGTGTCACCAGCCTTAGTGTAAGTTTGCGGTGGACATGCTGTGCAAAATATAAACGATTATGTTGTTTCAAAAACATCCATTCATGTCGTTTCAAATCATAATAACTGCAATTTCAAACAGATAAATGCAGGACGTTTTGATGGCCAGCAATTTCTATAACAACTCGCATTTCCCCCGCTACGATGTACGAATAAAAAATCACGCATGAATTTATAAGCTTTCGTGCTAAAAACCGAATTTGCATCAAAAAGCCATCAACGAATTATTTTCGAATAACGAATTCTAACAAAATCGGACGGGCAGTGCACGCCATCTCTGGGGATACATGGAATATACATTTTAATAAACATTATGTGCGTTGGCAATAATGTTAAAAAATCACGGAAAAATAGACAAAAAATATATAATCTACTAACAGTAAAATTATTACAACTAGGGAACAAATGAAATATTTTTTATAAAGAGGGATGTATACCACGTGATGGTTCATAAAAAAAAGAGAAAATGTTTTTCCACTTCTAAATATTTTACATTCTCCATGATTTTTAGTATGTTACTGACACAATGAAAAACTAGGTTCATATGTTTTCGTTTCTTTCAAAATTTGCAATACATTATTTTTAAAGCGAAACCTATAAACCTGAAATATATTATGCTGAAACGATCGACATCAAAATCGAAGTGATTTGTTAAGATTTAGTTAGTGGAAAACGTTTTCTCCCGAAATGAAATTTCATTGAAAAAGTGCCGTTATTTCGCTAGGATCGCAAAGCTACCCTCTTAAATATTTTGATTTGTGTTTATAAGTATTCACACTACTACACATAGATGCAGACGTAGAACAGTAGGGACACCCGGTGGGAAAAAAGCTGGCTGTTGATCACTTATTTCATTTGTTCAACTCAATTCCTACACACAGTTCAAGCTGCAGGTATCCCGGCGGTATTCCCACACTATTCTCCTCAAATCTTCTTGTTTACCTGCAGAGCAGGACATCCTTAAGTTCGACATCTTTTACTCTGATCTAATTTAGGTATAATTACCGAGTGCATTATACTCGTATTGCGTTACCGCGTACATAATACATTCTGCTAGGTAGTGCAAGCGTGTCTCCTCCTTGGCACAGTGTGGGCAGAAGGCATCTCTACTTATTCCCATTACCTTAAGTGTGGAGTGTTAAGCCAGGTTTAGACGAAGCCAGCGCTGGTTTGTTCTTGGCCTCGTATAGACAGTTTTTCAAGGTCAGCGCTGGTTGCCAGCATTGGCGGGAATAGAGCGCTTGTTTATTCCTGCTAGTGCTAAAGAAATTGGCAAATTTCTTTAGCTGCTGCTACGATGGGACGAATGCTATTTAATTCCTATGTTTTGTGATAATACTAATAATTTTAGATTTGAAGAATGCTATGCCAAAAACAATTAACAGGTCTATTCAAACGTTCACTGACATAAGAATTATATTTGAATGATGTAATTTCATTATCGTGTGCCGCGCTTGCGCCGATACAATACATGACAAGCGAAAGCACGATAACTGAATGACATCATTCAAATATCATACGTTCGAATAGGTAAGTCCATTCCAGTACCATTAAGATAATTAAGTAAACTATTATACATATATTATGTGCTACAATCAGGACAAGGTTGAGGTGTCTGTCCGTCCCTCCGTCTGTCTGTCCGTATGTCACAGCCATTTTATCTATTCGAACACTAAGGAATATTTTCATCAAATTTGGAACGTAGGTGTAATTTGTGTGTCGCTACTTAGTTTAGAAATTTTTTTTTTATATTTTTAGGGCTGGCCCTACATTGTATCTATAAATAAATAAAATAAATAAATATTTTACAAATTGACTACCAAAGTCCCACAGTAAGCTCAATAAGGCTTGTGTTGAGGGTACTTAGACAACGATATATATAATATATAAATATTTATAAATACTTAAATACATAGAAAACAACCATGACTCGAGAACAAATATCCATGCTCATCACACGAATAAATGCCCTTACCAGGATTTGAACCCGGGACCATCTGCTTCATAGGCAGAGTCACTACCCACTAGGCCAGACCGGCCGGTGTATCTAAAAGTGAAAAACAAAAATGTAAGTGAATCTCAACGTGTGGTATGTTATTAAATAGGTGTTTAAAATGATTAAGGTTTCTAAGAGTTTTATATTTAGTGAATACTTTTGAAAATAATTGGACATAAAATGAAATTTTTTTGAACATGATCAGATGAGCCACTTAAGATTTTTCCAAAAAATTAAATATTTTCTTTATTAAAACGATGCAAGTACCGTGAATATGCGCCCTTCTGCTTTTATGGCTTTTTTGTATTATATGAAGGTAGGTAGGAACCCTCCATCAGCGCCCTACATCATTAAAAATCTTATTATTTGAATGCTAATCTAAAATAAAATAAAATCGTATGAGAGTTTTCTTCTTTTCATCCTGTTACCCCCTGCTGGAGTGTAGGGCTCGAACCATTTTCTTCCACTGACTCCGGTCCTGGGCAGCTTGGGCTTGGGTAACATCCTCCCACCCCATCCCCAATACACCCAACTCTTGCTCCACGGAACGGCGCCGTATGAGAGTCTAGTCTTTAATATTATGTATATCCTTTTTAGGGTTCCGTAGCCAAATGGCATAAAACGGAACCCTTATAGTTTCGCCATGTCCGTCTGTCTGTCTGTCTGTCTGTCTGTCTGTCCGAGGCTTTGCTCCGTGGTCGTTAGTGCTAGAAAGCTGAAATTTGGCATGGATATATAAACCAATAAAGCCGACAAAGTCGTACAATAAAATCTAAAAATTTAATTTTTTTTAGTTTACCTCCCCTACATGTAAATTGGGGGTGAATTTTTTTTTTCGCTTCAACCCTAGAGTGTGGGGTATCGTTGGAAAGGTCTTTCAAAACTAATAGGGGTTGTCAAGAAACATTTTTTGATAAAGTGAATATATTCGGAGATAATCGCTCCGAAAGAAAAAAAAAATGTGTCCCCTCCTGTAACTTTTGAACCATAGGTCCAAAAAATATGAAAAAAATCGTGGAAGTAGAGCTTAAGAAAGACATTAAATGAAAACTATAGCGGACATGATCAGTTTAGCTGTTTTTGAGTTATCGCAAAAAGTTTTCCCTTCATAGTAAAAAGAGTTACTTTAATTAGGTACTGATTATGCAAATTTGCCTATTTGTTTAACTCGGGTGAAAGGTACCGTGTCATCCCTTGGTTAACAATTTACTATACTTTAAGCTCCAGTTTAGCTTATTGTGACGGAAGAGTAACTACGGAACCCTACACTGAGCGTGGCCCGACATGCTCTTGGCCGGTTATTTTCTTATTAAATTTGCATATGTTCTAGCCAGAAAAAGATAGTTTTTTTTAGGTTGCTAATTTGGATGGTGTTTCACTGTGCATCGTTACCAGAATGTGCCATCTTTTTAGACTCAGTGTGTCTTGCTTGTTTAACAGGTTTTTAGCTAATTCGTTACATAGTCATTATGAAATATTTTCTTATACTTTTTGCAGTATTCGTTTACCTCTTGTTTTATAGTGGGAATTTGTGTGTAAATATTCATATATTTTACTATTTCTGACCAATAATGCACATGTGACCATTTTTAAGGATTTGTAATCATTGAAGTATTTCCATGTTTGAGTTGCTGGCTGATCCCTACAGCTGTATTCCATATTATGTCCATATCGGTTTTATTATATATATGTATAGCTTATAAACTGAAATAGATGTCATATATCAAACAAATAGAGCAAAGCCCTCCAGTGGCGAAGGCCGGATTCGAACCGGTGTCTTTAGTTATCCGGGCTAACGCCATGAACCCCTAGGCCACCCCGCCACAGTGGAACCGGTCTCAATTTCTCGACTCTATGCAATCCACTGCAGGGCTTCACAACTTTTTATGGCATATATTTCAGTTTATAATTTATATAAAAAAGTGTGACTACTTAAAACACAAATCAAGATAGTTAAAAAAAATATGTCCCTAAAGTTGCGTATATTCAAACTGTGTTCAGATTTTATTCTAATAGCTACTTTTAAATTAGCCATAGAACTGCAATCTTAGTCACCATTTAAGTTACTACTTATAATCCAAAGCAACAGTTAGCCAGACCACAGTAAAAACAGAAAAGTAGTTACTCTCTCAACAAGATTTTATACGCGTGTATAGGATAACGCACAGTAGGTTTAATGTCAGACTTATTTATTTATTTAAACTTTATTGCACGATATAAAATTGTACAAATTGCGGACTTAATGCCTTAAGGCATTCTCTACCGGTCAACCACTGGGTCAAACAGAAACTTGTAGTTAGTGCAGGATTGTACACAACGAGAGGGAATATTAAACACAAGACTTATCATGTAAATACAGGATATCCCAAAAAATACGTAGATAAAAATAAATAGGAATATTTTTTCTTACTTACAGGTATTTTAGCAAAGCAAAAAAAATATTTATTTTAGATCTTGGTCCATACAGTGTTAGTATAACTTAATTTCTTAAGCACACTAAAAATGATGTTATTATTGTACTAAATTTAACTTAAAATTAATTGAAATTTTAAATAAAAAGATGTTTAACTGGCGCCAGGCACATACACCAGTAATAACTACATATACACTTACATATACACTCATGTGAGTAATAAACAGGAGAAAATAATTTTAAGCCTAGAGAAATAATGAAATTAGGGAATCATAGCATGCTAAAATTATGCTAGTAAAGTATTATAACGAAAAAGAAAGAAGACGCGTTTGTAAACAAATGTGAGCTAAAAATTTGCTAGCATAAAATAGTAAGAAAGGGAAATTTTAAGATATGAAAATTGATATGATCTTTCCGGCCGATTTCGACCATGGCGACCACTTCGACTCCTAGTTAGTTCGGCGCTCATGCGCCCGAAGATGGCTGACATAGCCGATCTTCGAGGTGAACCCCCGCGCACATTGAGGGCACGTGAGGACACCAGCTATGTAGTGGTAGTGAATGGACGCAGGCTGAAATTTTGGTGGCCAGTTTTAAATCGTGCGAGCAGAAGACCTTCGAAACTAGTTTCCCAAACGCTGCAGCTGCCGCACCGATCCTGCTGCTGATCTCAGCGTCAAGGTCACAGTTCCATGCTATAGTGCTCCCCAGATACCGGAATTTGTTGACCTGTTTTAGCACGTCCTCACCAAGCTGTACGGCTAGTGTCTCGTGACCATATGAGTCCAAAGACATCACCTCTGTCTTTTTGACACTAATTTTGAGACCGTACTTGCAGCAGGCTTGGTGAAAAACAGACATCAGCTGTTGCAGACCATCTGGGGATTCTGCCAGAAAGCACAGATCGTCAGCATACATGATCTCTGTGATCAATGTATGTGACACTTACGTTCGCGCCCTAAATCAGGCCAAGTTAAAAACACTGCCATCGGTACGGAAGCGTATGCGGACACCTTCGGATGCTGTTTGTAAGACTTCCTTGACTACAACTGCAAAGTATAAAGCGAACAGTGTAGGGGCTAGAACACACCCTTGTTTCACCCCACAGGTAACGGGAAAGAAATCGTTTGGGAAAATCATCGAATATATCGTTCAATTAAGGAGACAAAAGTAAGAATAACACTAAACCCTGAATATTATAGAAGTTCCATACTTTCAATTAAAGAGGCATTTTAGTTCCAAGGGACAGGGTACGGGTACCTTATGTTGCAATTATTGAGGTTTCACTGTAATTTTAACTTGATATCTCCTGAGAAAAAGGGTCTTGATAGACGGACAGATGGCTAACAAAGTGATCTTATAAGACTTCATTTTTTAGGTTTTCGTACCGAAAGGGTAAAACGGGATCCTATTACTTAGACTCCGCTGTCCCTCCCTAGAACGGAACCCTAGGTGGACGACTCCGACTCGCACCTGTCCAGTTTTTTTTCTTTTGAGGTACGGAAACCATGAGGCTTTACATGCAGGGCTCGATTCTACTCGCTAAATCAAGCTACTTTTACTATGGCACTTTGGCAGTGGGGTTTGGTATATATACTTAGGTGTTGGGATTGTTGCAAAATAAAAAGTTCAGACGCGGTAACAATAACAAATCTATATTAACACAATTCAATACTAAACTAACACAAATTACAATAATAAGTAGGGAGCGATATATAATCGAGCTCGACCGTTAAAGATACGAGTAGGTACCAAGAGAATACGAGGGAGCGATACGATATCAAGCTCAACTTGTGATAATAGGTACGAGACAACTTGTCGAGTTGACGTCTGACTACCAACTATCTTTGACTGCCGCGATCCTGATGATTATAACCTTGCATCAGGTACGCAATAGGAATAGCGATACAGAACCTATAACGGTTTCGCACATGGCGAATCCTAAAGTTTCCCACGAATTACAAATTAGTTAATGAATTAAAGTTAACCATATTCGGAGACTGACAAAGAAATAAAACAAAGAGAGATTAACACAAAGGCAAGTGCCGACAAAGGGAAGCGGGAAGGAAACAGATTACTTATATTTACAATGCTTTTACAAACTCATCCCTATAACGGTCATAATAAACAGTTACGTATGCTATTAACTAAAATGCACATTGCGCATAACCGGAAAAGCTAAACTAATATATTATTTACTTAATATCATCTAAGCTTGAGCGAATGTAGGACGCAGTTCTTACAGCACCAACCCGAAAATCGCGAACGAAATTTCGACTTTTCCATAGAAAGCCGACATCTGATCGCTCAAAATGTATTTAAATACCAAAAAAAAATCGCGATTTCAGGGTTGGTTCCATAATAAAAGTAGCTCAGTCTAGCGAGTACAATCGAGCTCTGCATTTAAAGCCCCAAGATACAAGATACCCTGTATCATCGCTATCACGTCACGCATTCTAGCTTGTATTATGTCATTCGAAGACTTACTTTTCTATTTCTACTATGTCCGCGTCAAACCTGTTTGTGGCATCAAACGTTACACAACCAGCAGTCGACGTCGATACGGCTGAGTGCAACGTACGCAATTTTAGTGTCATAAAAAATCTGTATTGGAAATTTAGAAACGTAAGTACCTAATATATTTTTCACGCCACTGTTCGGAAATGAGGCAATAGATGATCTTAAACCAAGCTGGAAAGTAGGCAATAGCTGTAGCATCTGAACCACCACAACTACAATGTTTCATTGTTATCATTATCTGTCATTGGTGATGGTAAAAGGTCTTTTTGGCGATAGTTTTTCCTTCAAAATAAAATTAGGTTATTTATAGGACCAATTACTTGCTTAACGAAAAAAGAAACGTCAAAACCATTCAGTTCACGCTTAAGGCGTTTTTACTTTTGTAGCTCTTTGTGTTTTTTTTAGCAAAAACGCTTCTAAGTTTAGAGTCGGTTTGAACTGTTTGAAGCAAACAACAGAAAAATGCCTCTTAAAAGTGATAAAAAAGCATCCACGCCATAATTGTTTAAAAAAAGTGATAAAAAAGGCGGGTTCGGAAAATACTTACTGAATTGGATAGTGTAAATTTTGTTTAAATTAACAAAAAAAACAAGAAACACGTATCTACACTATAATAATCGGACAGACAGACGGACATGACGAATCTAGTCTAGTTTTTTGCCATTTGGCTACGGAACCCTAAAAATGAGTTCTACTAGAGAAGAAAATATAAATGTTCCTGGTAAAAATACATCGCTGTCTTTCAACAATTGTCCTCACGCCTATATAAATATTAATTTCTAGGTAAAGTACTTATAGTTATGCAAATGTTTTCTTATTACCTCGCAGTAGTCGTGATAAGCACTATGTAATGCCTCGGCCGGAAACGCTAAAGATGGACTCGTATTATTTTAGGGCGTCCACTAACGTATCGGCCCTCAAACTCACTCGTCCATCTTTAAGCGGTTTTCCGGGCTCTCCTACAACAATGTACTATTATTTTGCTAAATGTGTGTGCAACATTCTTACTTCTTTAATTTACTCATGCACTACCTATTTCACCTGCTATCCTAAGGTTATCTGGAAGAGATCGCTTACAGCGATAAGACCGCCTGTTGCTACCTTTTAGTTATATTGTAAATCTAATTTGAATTTGTTTTCTATGTGGTGCAATAATGAATATTTACTTACTTAGGTACTTACTATTTTATACCGCACGAGGGGAGAAACAAGCTAGCTGTATGTAAAAATATGGGCTTTTCAGAAAACATAATCCTATAACAAGCATGAACGCATAGATATTGATAGGTTTGGTAGTGATACTTCATGAAAGTAGTTGGATCACATTTCCGAAACAAGTGAAAAACAAAAAACCCAACTGCTTAAAAATAATTGATACATATATATTTGAAATGGTTTTTTTGCTGGCTTTTATTTGATACCCATGTTGCTCTGGTAGCCCTCCCCCCTTCTGACGAATTCAACAAGACCTCATATGTCAAAAGCCGTCAAGCCGTTTGAGCTGTAGTGCCAAAGAAATGGACATACTTACATAAAAATACTACCTTCCTGGTTCAGTTGGGTAAAATATACCTACTTACTTGTTTTACCAGTCTTTATTAAAATCCTCATGATAATGATCATTTGATACTCAAGCAAGAGAAAGATTCAAAAATTAAAGAGCGTAGAGATTGGTTCTAAAATCCGAATCTTGAGAGTTGCGAGGGTTTCGAGGCACGAGGGTTAAACAAACTTTACTACTGAGTGAATCACAAACTTTCTCACCAGACCAACGGAGGAAAAGTCTAACAGTACAACATTACACATTAAACACAAAAAACGCTATTAAATATTTACCATTCAATATCATCACTTAAAAGTCAATTCCACCAGCATTACACAACATTAGGAAATAACTCAAAATGTGAACATTTTGAACATGAAATTACTTTGCCAAACTTGTGGTTAAAATTTAACTTTCTCATGAGTCATGACTCATGAAAATTCAATGCATGAATTAGTGACATTTCTGCAACCAAAAACGTCACTCTTCGTTCGATCGTAATAATGACCTTTATGAAATAAAAGTAGAGTTAGCAAATGTACAAAAATTTGGACCGAGGTCTCAGGAAGGTAAAATGACTCACTCCGAATGAATGAACATTTTTTTTCTTACTGGGATGTTTATCTATGGTGATAATAAATCCTTATCGATCAGTCAAAAAATTAGTAAACGCCTAAGTCATTAATGTCATTATTAGTTGTATATATTGGCTTACATAGACATAAGCTGTAATTAACTAATTACAGTAATGTAATTACAAAAATTGAGTGACGGATTGAACGTCATCATCGCAGCAGTTATGCGGCGGCGAACTTCACTCATTTTATCAAGGAAATTGACAGATACAGCGGCAAGATCAACGCCACCGCAGTAAGTTCGCAACAATCATGCAGCTGCAGACACTTTTATGCTACTTCGAAAGAATACAGATATGGAGTGTGGAATTAAGAGGAGTGACATCTCTTATGGTAGAACTGCTGCAAAAGTGTCCAGCTGACAGCTATAAATAATAGTTCCAAATCTCTCCAGAGTAGCTAAGAACCTAGGCCCTAGGCTTGACGAAGTGAAGTTCGCTGTCTATGATTTGATTTTTTTTTTCAAGTACTCTAGGTATTGTAGCGCCACCTATTTAAGGTTTTTTGATGACACTTTTTGGTACATGGAGATTCATTTCCTTACCTCCACCTTCCGTAAATACAGAGATACATGAATAACTAGAGTTGACAGCTATCAAAGAGGAAGTTAACAGATATTGTGTGAAGTACAAAGAACGACTGAAAAAATATACAAACGAACTTGCGAGGAACTTGGTCAATATCAATGACAATCCGAGTACTTATGCTGAAAATATGGCAAATACTGCGGCTATATCAGAGAAGAAGAAGATAAATAAGTAAGATAAATTCTATTATAGTCAAGAGAAAGTATTTAATGGAATACCTACCTCTCAAAACTCTCAAAAACGACATAACATCTGATTATGGCTAAACCTAGCCGATTGCAGATAAAAGTATTTAAAAACATGTATGGAGATTACAGCTGTCACCAAACAAAAAATACAATAGAAAGGTCCCGATTTTCATCCTACACTTTCGGGTCGCTGAAAATAATTAAAGAAACATCAAATAGAGAACGCAATACGTAGTATTACACACCTCACCGCAGAATGGCCTGGTCACTTTATGAATGAATCCATTCGTAATGTGTCCATGCAATTCTATAGCTCGCTAAAAAGAATTTCTTGAACAGAGAAGTATATCCGTCGCCTACAAGATACCGTCAAGATAGGAAATTGCCCAACGCACGGTCAAGTAGTTAATCGATTGAATGCGTATTCAGACATTGTGTACTCAACATAACAGGCACCTGCACTGTGAGTGATAACGGCCAGACAAGTGTTTGTGGGTTGTGAGTGTAATAAGGACGATAAACCTCTTGAAATAAGTGTATTATGTAAAAAGGTAACACTTTTCATAATTCATAATACTTAAGATTCATAATATTTGCAAATAAACGCTTCTATTCTATTCAAAGACGAAAGAGGACGGCCGCTTCTCCATACAAACGTAGTCCCCATTTTCTTCTCTGGATATTGACATTATGGAAAATATTTTTACATAATTTGATGTATATTAACCATAGCTATGCCCATACGTTTGACTTTTTTCGATATTTTGATTATTGTAAATATTAGGAGCGAAAAACAAATTTCATACAAATTTTTAAATGCTCCTATCTCTTATAACAATTTAAAATTCGAAAAAATCAAACGCAGGGGCTAAGCTGTGGTTGATATACAACAAATTATGTCAAAATATTTTAATTTATGTGAATATCCAGAGAGGAACATGAGAACTTCGATTGTATGAAAAGCCGATTTTGCACGGGCCATTAATTAAAATGAAAATATAACTTTGATAATCCGAGAAATAATAACGTGCTAATCAATCAGTCGTTATACTTACTAACGTGCAATTCTCTACATGCAATTAAGTAATTCTTTATTGCACCAATAATTATACGTTTTTCATAGTTACATGTTAAACTACAAATAAATTTTAAAGGAAACCAGAATCAGGTAACAACAGGCGGTCTTATCGCTGAAAAGCGATCTCCAAAAAATAAGGAAAGAAAGAAGATACATCTATTCAATAACATAAATTGGCTACAATATTATAAAATACAAAATTCAAAAATTTATTCTGCAAGTAGGCCTCAAGGGCTCTTTTACAAGTCAATGCAACATTTATAGGAACATCATATAGTGACATGAAAAATACATAACATTTATTAATACAACAGCCAATACCTAGGAAAACATTACATTATAATAATCTTAAAATAAATTATTACTACAATACAATAGAGATGTATAGTCTCTATGGTTAAAAAAACATTAAATCTGGAGATGTAAAAGGTCCCCAATGTCAGAGTACTAATAAGATTTGGAGGTGTAAAGCCTAGGGATTGCAATCCGGATTATTCGAACTTCGAAAATCCGGATTATCCGCGAATTTTTCAATCCGTTTAAAAATCCGGATTTTTAAACCGCAATCCGATTTTTTGGATTTTTGACAAACTATTATACAATTGTATTTTGCACCATTAAAATGTTCTGATTACTGAAAATACGCATCAAGCGAGTTGTCTGGCCGTGTGGCAGCACTGCTGCCCGAGCGCTCGCTCACTGGCCTGGGGCCTTACCCCCTCTGCTCCGCGCCGCGGCCGCCGCACCGGAGTCGCGCGACCCACCGACCGTGCCGAAAAGATGCGACTTTATTGACGGCAGACGCTAGTTTAAAGTTAATGATAAACACTTTGGAAAGCTACGAAGATTCGTTTTCAAATACACTAACGACAGCTTTAAAACGATGCATTTCGGAGAGGCGTCTAGAGAATGTGACTGGGACGTTGCAGTGCTTGCCTAATTATCAACAGTTCATTTTACAGTCCAGTGACGAACTATTTAAGACACCAACGTTCGGGCAACTCAAGGACACAATTTGTAACGTTGTTGCGACCGCCTCCTCGTTGACCTCACCATCCTCTATTCAAAGCATCCCTATCCCTTCAACGAGTTCGATGACATCTGATGGCGAACAAGTACAACACATGCCAGGTCATGTTATGACAGATAAAGAAAGGTAAACAGGCAACTCTCTTCTCACCCAAAGGGAACCATCAAGTACAGCAGAAGACACACCAGAAGCGCCTGATTTAGAAACTTTAGTGCATATAGAGATGGCTGTGTATGAAAACGGAGGAAAGATGGGTCCCATGTCATCGTCAGTCTACAAAAACTTATCAGCTATCCCTCCAACAAGTGTAGAGCCAGAGAGGGCGTTTTCCGCAGCTGGGATGCTGTGTAACCGCTTAAGAACGCGCCTGAATGACTCTACACTTGATGCTCTAATGTTCTTAAGATTTTACTTTGTAGAGAAGCGTGATCCTACTTCCTAGCTTCAGTATTATCTTCTTGGGATTAGGACTTGAACACATCTCTACCACTGCCACTAAAACGACACCGCGTACCGTGTTACATGTTTCCCCGCGATACCTGGGAGGACCGAGAGTGAAATAATGGCAAATCCGTGAGGTGCGGTTCTTGTTGTTCTTTTTTCTTCTTGATTAGCTCTCGATGCTGTCATGTTTCGCAGCGAAATATGTAACGGGGTACTGCGATATTGGTTCCGCAGCGGAGATGTGATAAAACCCTCAATAAATTTTGATCTCAGTGTTCGAGGATGTAGGATTCTTAATTAAAATGATTAAAGAAGAAATTTTTGTGTTTCCACTATGCTTTTGTTATTAATATAATATAACTGTGTAATGAATATAACTTGTTAATGATCATAAGACTATTTATCTCAGTAATTAAAAAGACTGATTTCTTATTAAAAAGTCATTTTATTTCAATTTATTCGTAAGTACCAAGAAAAAAATCCCTAAATCCGGATTTTATCCGAAGTTCGGATTTCTGCGTGAAATTTATCCGAAAATCCGGATTTGGTGAAATAGATTCGGATTTGCAATCCCTAGTAAAGCCTCTCCAAGTGTCAAAATGAACAACCATTAGGTAGCAGGAAATGTAGAACTCATACAAATGTCAAATCAAATCTCATCACTATTTGAGAATATGTCTACGATTGCCTTTAATTGCCACGACACTTTTTTATACATTGTATATGAAAAAGTGTCGACAGTTATATGTCACGACCCATACAAAATGTATGATAAGGGTCTAATGACGGCAGACATATTTTTTGCGAATGACCAATAGTAGCGAAAGAAACAACGCGGCAAAACTATCTACCACCCTGGAGTACTTTCTAAATAGAGACAGTTTTTACAGTTCGCATTAGTATTTTAAACAGTGTAATTGTTATACATTATATAAACATAGTTATCTCTTTTTGTTCAGTTATTGCATAGTTAGTACTTGGATCAAAATTCTTTTCATTATCTTGTTTTTTATACTAAAAAAATGTGACGGTAGCTTTTTGTATGCAATTGCACTCGTCTTTTTTATTTATTTGATAAAGTACAGAAATAAAAGCGTGACAGAGTGGTTCAAAGTAAGACAACGAAAATGATTTTGACCCAGAAACACTTTTGACGTGTAGTTTGATTCGTTACTTTTGATGCTGACTGTACTTATATTTAAGATTCCATTCAGCCTGAATAGTCTTTACGTCCTGGCAGGTGCGGTTACCCTCAATGTCCGAGGCACAATTATACCGTAGGTACACGGGAAAACGTTCAATATATATGTATATATGTAGGTACAATTGGAAAATATACTAATAATATATATTTTCCCCACTGCTGGGGCACAGACCTGGCCCGAAACGAGATGAGAAATTCACTGCACGTTTAAGTTTTTTAGTTTAATAACAAAGTATACAATTTGTTTGTGCACGTATAGTGGAGCCGTTAATCTCGTATAGTACGATGAATTTTATCGACAAATCACCCCCCGTACCTATGTTTTTTCTCAACCATGTTAAAAATGCACCCTTCCAAAATTTTATAGCGCCAAACACGACTGCACTTGGTTAATGTACCATTATCTGTCCGGATTTTTCGACGTTCATGCCTATATCGTTTCTTCCTATTCGCAGTTCTGCACAATCTGAATTCCACACAATAGTATTTAAACCACATTCGCTACTGTGCACAGTCATTATTTGTGTACAGTAGCGATTGTTCCTGTTCGCAATTCTGCACAATCTGAATTCCACACGATAGTATTTCACCACATTCGCTACTGTGCACAGTCATTATTTGTGTACAGTAGCGATTGTTCCTGTTCGCAATTCTGCACAATCTGAATTCCATACGATAGTATTTCACCACATTCGCTACTGTGCACAGTCATTGTTTGTGTACAGTAGCGATTGTTCCTGTTCGCAATTCTGCACAATCTGAATTCCACACGATAGTATTTCACCACATCCGCTACTGTGCACAGTCATTATTTGTGTACGGTAGCGATTGTTCCTGTTCGCAATTCTGCACAATCTGAATTTCACACGATAGTATTTCACCACATCCGCTACTGTGCACAGTCATTATTTGTGTACAGTAGCGATTGTTCCTGTTCGCAATTCTGTACAATCTTAATTCCACACGATATCAACTTTTTGATGTCATCTTTTAGCTGATATCCTGTACTATCAAATTAACAATAAAAAAAGTTTTCGAACAAAAGATAAAATGTAAAAAAAGTAAATTTTTGAAGACAATTTTTATCAACTAGTTGTTTATGGTTTTAGTAATTGTGGAAAAATATCTGTGACCAAATGTCACAGATTGCTTGAAACTAATGCCCTAATTCTAGCTAACTAATGATTGTAATTTTTTTTAATATGCGATAGGTAAATGGACAGATAATGGTACATTAACCAAGTGCAGTAGTGTTTGACGCCATAAAACTTTGAAGGGGTGCATTTTTAAAATGGTTGAGAAAAAAACATAGGTATGGAGGATCATTTGTCGATAAAATTCATCTTACTATACGTGGTTAATGGCTTCACTATACGTGTAAAAACACATTGTATAAAGGAAACTCATTGTAGGTACTTGCCATGGTTCGATCCCCGAATTTAGTCAAAAACCTGAACTCATCATTATTTAATGTATATTTAAATAAAGTATAAACACCGTTTAAAGTTTAACAAATCACATCATTATTTCATAATTAACATATCTAACAAGTTGAAAAATATCTATATATTATATTTTATATATTATTATATTAAGCTATCGTTACGATTACATAGTAATGCTATATGTATTGAATTATTATACGAATATGAATGTGTGCACATTTTATTTGTTGTTATAACTTTTTTTTTGTTTTACGCTTTGCCTTAAGATTGACTGGTAGAGAATGCATTAAGTTCGCCTTTTGTACATTAACATTTTATTTAGTGCAATAAAGTTGAAATAAATAAATAAATCATGATGTTGTATACTTGCATCTTTACCTGCACAAAAATGCAAACAAAGTAACATCCCGTAAAACAATAATGGCGCTGGAATTCTGACATTAATAATACATTGGTTACATACGCCATACATTGGCGGTCGGTATTAGAGTATGTGCAGAAATAGAAGAGTCATACATCGTTCCTACTGATTCCCACACATTTTAACGACTCTTGTCTTTCCGCACAGACTAGCTTCGAGCATGCACGCCAACGCTTGTAGCGTGCGTTGCGTGGCCCCACGGGTTATGTTGCCAGTGGTTAAAATAGGAAATAATGCGTGATCTTCAGGGGACAGAAACCCTGTTCATAGATACACAGGGCTTCGCCAGCTGATGGGCTAGGGGGTGGGAGGCGGTTCATATGGCCGATGGCCAAGGGGAGGGGGACGGGTATACATAAAAAATAAAAAATAATAATAATAATAAATATAAATAAATATTATAGGACATTATTACACAAATTAACTAAGTCCCACAGTAAGCTCATTAAGGCTTGTGTTGAGGGTACTTAGACAACGATATATATAATATATAAATATATATAAATACTTAAATACATAGAAAACACCCATGACTCAGGAACAAATATCCATGCTCAAAACACGAATAAATGCCCTTACCAGGATTTGAACCCGGGACCATCAGCTTCGTAGGCAGGGTCACTACCCACTAGGCCAACCCGGTCGTCAAAACATACATATAGTTAGAAATGTTGGGGAACTGCAAAAACTCTTTTCCTTGCTCGAGATCAAGCTAATTATGTGTGTGTGCTAGTGTTAACCTACAATAGTGCCCCTCCGATATAACAGACAGCTATTGGAATTTGCAATTTATTCCCCAAAAATACAATATAAAATTGAATGAATTTTCCAATGGTGGTTACGATTGTTACTTACGCGTGATCTGATAGAAAAGCACAGAGTACAAACATTTAATGTTAAGTGGAAATTTGGCCAACCTTCATAATATTAAAAAACTAAAGTGAGCAAAATTATACTAATAATAAGCAATCACAATGGGTAATCGTTCATGACTGCGAACAATTTCTCTAAAGTAGTTATAAGTAAGTATAATAATTTCTCACACATGTGAATTCTGCAAAAACAGGATATGAAACGGCGAAAAAAAGTAAATAGCATATTTTAGAAGTTCATTTTATGTTACAAGCGGAAGTATGCGGTTTTCCCCATTAGTGATAAATACCATCTAAATGGCAGTTTAAAGTGTGTGATTTTTGTAATCATCGCGGATCTATACATTAAGTATACCAGCAGCGTACAAGTTTTTTGCAGAAATCGCGAAGCGTCTGGTTGACGTAACTGGTAACCGAAGAGCTGGCGGCTTCCTCGTACAAAGTATCAGCATTTCGATTCAACGAGTAAATGCCGTTAGCTTCTAGCAGCATCCTTCGTACAATGCCTCAAGGACCTATTTTAAGCCAGTTATTAACAGTAAAACCTATGTATATATCTATTATTTAAATAAAGGGACTTTATATTATGCGTGCACGATATGCATAACGATGTCAAATCATGAACAAATTTTTTTATACTCGAAGGTTAGGTATATACTTCTCTGCTGCTCAGCTCCGCTTTTGGCACAGATCTAGAATGATGCTTACGCTTAGACATAATTGAAGTGTGCAAAAGGGAAGCCATCACGCATACCTATGAACATTTCATGAGTGTGAAAGAAGAACGTGACCACCTTTAAACACCTATTTAATGTAAAGGTAGCGGACTTGAAAATACAAAAAGCTGCATTTAGGTATTGGACTATTTTTACTACGTATAAAACCAGTATTCAACGTCATGAGTTATTGCCGGCCGTCAACAAACCATAGAAGCGGAGTGTGAATCTCGCTACCTAACCGCGTAAGCTCCATGCATTTCACGGGGCTTACGATGTTTTGACCGCGTATAGGTTTGTGACAATTTCATTGTTTGGTATGGCTTCACTTTAGTAATAATACAGTGGGGTAATATCTTGGATACATATTTCGTACATAAGTTCCGTAAAACTCATTGTTACAAGCCGGAGTTTAAACCCGCGACCTCCGGACTGAAAGTTGCACGCCCTTACCGTGGATAACGTGTATGATGCATTTTTTGCACATTTGTGACAACCTTAGAAAGCTGAAAGAGAATGTTCTTAACGCTAGGGAGGCACATGAGATTCACGAACAACTACACTTGTCAAACATCAGTTTTTTTAGACAGTGCGATTTCTATGTGAAGTAGGTACTTAATTTTATCTATTTATGGCCTTGGCCAATAATAGATACAGACGCAAACACGTTATAAATGCATTGAGACGTGCAGACAGCGAAAGATTATAGGTATCAAGTAATCATACATTGTCATTTAGTGGTGTAATTTACACAATAATATATCATAAAGTAATTAAAGTACTTATTTACAGATCACTATCAATTCAGAGGCAACACACTTGTACATACAATGCTATTGTTTACAGATGGTTTTCATACATTTTGTATTTGTACCTTGCTGCACTAAGCATCATTACCTGAATCAATGATTTCAAAAGTAATGATAGGCACTTTCATATAATTCCGACTGAATATTCTCGGTTGGTGTGCATACAAATACCACAAAGTGATTGGTTGATGAGTTGTGCAGTCGTTTTGCGATTTGTCACCAATGTACTGGCCCCATTCGTAGTGCTCGTAATGCCCATCTTTACGAAAATTATGTCATTTAAGACAAACAATTGTAGACATGACAAAAAGTGTTAAACATCTTGTCGGTTAAATGCACGTGTCATTATTTTTAGTTAGATGAGTAATGTATTTGTTTTGTTTGGTAAATAAAAACAAAACATTCATATGTAAAGTTTTCTTAATTTCTATTTAATGTAAAGTCCCATCTCTTAAAATATCGGTGCGCAAGTAATTTATTAGCACCCAGACCCGGGTACGTCCTTAAACTACGTCCAAAAGAGAGGTATGGGCATTGTGAATGTCATCTCGCTTTGTGTGGTGGGGCACAGCCAGTGGATGTCATTCCAGATCTAGAGCAGAGCCCATCTGGCTAAGTACCTGTACCTTACAGAAAACAGCAGCCAAATAACACTAGACCCTACTCATAGTGTTGTGTTCCTGCCGGTGAGTAAGGTTGCCAGAGCTCAACGAGAGGGGGGGGGAGGAGCGGGTTTGGGGTCGGCAACACGCATGTAACTCGAGTTGCAGGCGTACATAGACTACGGTGACTGCTTACCACCAGGCGGGCCGTATGCTTGTTTGCCACCGACGTAGTATTTAAAAAAAAAACCTTATATTTCTAGAATATCTTCCACGTGACATTATGTTCTGTTGCCCGAGACCTATAATAGTGAAGCGAGTTGGTTGCGCGTACAAAAGGTCCCACACAAAAGACTAGATTGGATTTGACTGCTTTACGACAATTGGATCAACCATCGCCTATTGCAGGCCACACAATCAGTGAGAATGACATTGTCATTGGAATAAAATGGAATTGTCAAATGACATTACACTTCTTCTTCTTTTTTAAATATATGGCTTAAGTCCAGTGGGACTATTTCGCCAGAATCAAGGTCTTAGGACCTTTAAATACGTCTAAAATTGTACTGTTAATACAAGACAGTGTACGGTGATTTTATCAGCTCTTGTAAAGCAATAGCTGGACTTTACAAGTAGCACGTTGACTACCGGCGAAATGGTGGTTAAACGCGTTTCAGGATTAATTCTCCATTCACTGAACACTATCACATTAGTTTACTGTATATAAGCTATCGATATTAAACTTTAAACAATATTAATGAGCAAAAACAAAGTAATTAATCACGAGGCGTGACTATCAAGATGGCGCTCGAACCGCAAGAAACTAGTACACTTTTTACTAAAAAAATAGTTTACATGACAGACGCTTATCTGACACTGACAGTTATCTACTCGTATTCTCTATAAATATGGAGTGTGGAATTAAGAGGAGTGGCATCTCTTATGGTAGAACTGTTGCAAAAGTGTCCAGCTGTCAGCTATAAATAATAGTTCCAAATCTCTCCAGAGTAGCGCTAGAGTAGCTAAGAACCTAGGCGTTATTGACGGAGTGAATTGCGCTGCCTATTATTAGATTTTTTTGTTCAAGTACTCTAGGTATTGTAGCGCCACCTATTTAAAGTTTTTTGATGACACTTTTTGGTACATGGAGATTTCGTTCCTTATCTCCACCTTCCGTATTTATAAATATATTATCTACCCCGCTCGCAGTTTTCAATATTACCCAATACCAGTGCTGCGGCGGTAGCAAGGAAGGATTTTTATCGCTTGTCACTATGCCTGTCACTTTCGCACTTACGCACTTGTTAGAACGTGACAGGCATGGCGATATAAATGTGACACTGCTACAACCACTGGGGTGACACTGGACTTTTCGGGCGCTCTCGGCTCATGCCGACCACTGCCTATTTTCTAATTTCTAAACTGACGGTAATTCTAAATACTTTTTTAACTTATGAATTTTTAGTTTTTATTTTGTATTGTTTGAATTATCATTTTGAAAATTACTCCATTTCGGAGATAATAAGTAATTTATTTTTATCTAATAAGGCCCTTACAAGCGTGTATACTTGCCTTAGGGCCTATTTACATATTGATTATTGCTATTAAACGTAAGTACTATATCAGACGTTCAATGTTCGAAATGAAATTGATATGTCACAGTTTTCAATTGTTTCGTTGAGTTTAATGTAATACCCGTGTTTCCACAACGCTATATGCAATATTTAATTACTTTACATAAAAATAATAACATTTTCCTTTTTATTTTAGGTTAGGAATAATTTTAACATGAACTGAAACTAAACGAAACTAATGGTGTCAAATCAATGTAATATTCCAAATGTTCCAATTCCGTTCCTGTCCGTTCGGCTGACTTGCGTTTTGGTACAAACTGCAACTACAGTTCAGGGGGCCAACCGGGAACCACGTTCGACGTGTTGTATCCCTGTTACACCTACGTACGAATTTACAAGTACGACAGAGAGGCAACACGTCAAATGTGGTGAAAAAATGAAATTCGCAAATTGCGGGATCTTTCTCTTTTACTCTCGTAATTAGAGTGACGGAGAAAAATGCTCGCAATTGATGAACTTTGATTATCGCGGTTATAACACACCATGATACGAACGTTCTAGTTGGATGCACAGTTTAATGATATGCAATGACACAGGTGAGCAACGGCCAGAGGGCCTACCGCGAACACCGAAGTTCGCAAATTGCGGACATCTTTCTCTTTTACCCCAATTAAGGCGTAAATAGAGTGACAGAGAAAGATGCCCACAATTGGTGAACTTCGGTGTTCGCGGTAGGCCCTCAGGAATACATTTGCAACTGCCATGAACAATTACCCGGCTGTGAAGCTTGTCATTATAGTAATGTAAAGTAAATATAATTTTTAACATAAAATATATATCGCTAACAGTGTAACTAACCATAATTTTATTTGCGCTTCCTAAATAGTTCCTCAATTTTTTTCCCCGACGGTTTTCCGTGATCAAATTCACGAGTTACTTGTAAATACCTAAATTACTAATTTACTCTTTTGTAACTTGCATGTTTGCACCAACGTGTATTTATTATACACCGTGTTTTTTTTGATTTGCGTTAATTTCGAGGGTGCATTCCTGAGCTTAAATTAAGTAACTTTCTCAAAGACACCGATATTCTAATTAACTCCATTTCGGAGATAATCATTCATTAATTTTTATTTTATAAGGCCCTTACGAGCGTGTACACTTGCCTTAGGGCCTGTTTACTTATTGATTAGTGTTTAGTGCGAGTTCATACATTTGCTACTAAACGTAAGTACTATCTCGGACGATCGACGTTCGAAATGACATTGATATGTCACAGTTTTCAATTGTTTGGTTGAGTTAAATGTAATGCCCGTGTTACAACAAGGCTATATGCAACATTTAGTAACTTTTTATAAAAATAAAAACAGTAAAAAAAAAAAAATTTTTTTTTGAAAATTAACTATGCCATTTAGTTTCCTTAAACGTACTTACCGATACCCCGAAGTTAACGAAATTCAATAAAAACACGGTGTATAGCGTTGTTGTAACTTTGGCATGCTATTTAACTTAACCAAATAATTTAAAACTTTGACATATCAATATCAATTCGAACATATTGGTAATCACCGAAATGTAACCGTAGCAATCTTTGAGAAAGTAACTTAATCCAAGTAGCTTAATCTTAATCTTATTCCTGAGAATGCACCCTTATATTAATTTTAAGGGTACATTCCTTCAAGGAGTTAAAAAAAAACTGTGAATGTCTGACGATGCATCGTCACGTGATGTCCTATATACTTATACTAAATACCTTGTTTTCTTGTATGTCTCATTAACTAATTGGGTCGCAGTTTACAGTTCCTAATAAAAAAAGTTACTTTGATCGCTTATTTTAGTCTAATTATTGGAAATATATAAATAAGAATGTGCGAATTTTGTAAACAACACGTATAGAATTTTTGTGCGATTAGATTAGCGTTATTAACTTGGCTTTATTTTTTGTTTCAGATAATTAGGTATATAAAACTGAGATGTAGTTCATTCTACAAGGAAAACGGGCATTATAATAATAAAACAAATAACACTTCACTACTTGACAAATACCAAACACGTGCTTTCATTATCTAATGAAATAAAAGGCATGTATTGTTAAATACAAAGGGTAACAACATTATCAACGGAAAGGTACATCGCAATAATGCGTTCATAATTATCATTAGTAAGTAGCGTACGAGTATTTGTAAAACAAATCTTGCTATCAAAGGGAGAACTATAATTATCTCCGACTCTAAGTAAGCAATTGATATCGAACTAGCTAATCAGTCAATAATGTGCCGGCATACAATACAACACTCGAAAGAGTAGTGATAGATAATAAGCAGTTCATAACATACCACAATACGATGGCAGAAGAAAAGAATAAATCGACAGAAAAATTAGAAGATGATCCATTACGTGAGCCAAAAAATGTACAGTTCAAAGATAAAACGTTCAAAGAAAAGCTTGGATATATCAAAGACAACATAACTGTCGAACCTATGCTAGCAGGACTTATTATACCAAGCGTGATCTCCAGGTTTGCAATGGGAAATTTTAATTTAGATAAAGCTTGCAGAGTCAATAAGGGTTTTGGTGATGAAATCTGTGACGCTCTGGTAAAGAAAACTAGCAATAACTACACATTTTACGAACAAGAGGTTCAGAAACTGATCTCGTCTATCGATATTTGGAGAGGACTGGTGCAAACAGCGATTCCGTGTATCATCATAATATTTTTAGGAGCTTGGAGTGATAGAACAGGAAAACGGAAAATATGTATCTTGCTTCCCATTCTCGGAGAAATACTGACATCTATCAGTAACCTGATCAACGTATACTTCTTCTACGAAATTCCGGTTGAAATTACTGTGTTGATGGAGACTATATTCCCTGCATTTACCGGCAGTTGGGTGACTATGTTTCTAGGCGTATTCAGTTATATCAGTGACATCACTTCAGTGGAAACGAGGACATTTCGAGTGGGTCTTGTTAACTTCTGTATGACAGCTGGTCTCCCTCTTGGGATCGGTATAAGTGGATATTTATTGAAGAACATGGGATACTACGGTATTTTCAGTGTGACTTTGGTGGCGTTCATTGTAATTCTTGCATACGGATGTTTTTGCTTAAAAGAGCCCGAACAGTGGTTACGAGACAAAGGCCTACCTGTGGTAAGTGTTGTTGTAGATACCTTTATAATGTTCAAACGCCATTATCAATATCACAGTTCATAAAACAATGGGTTGGCAAAAGTATCTACCTAAGGAAACCCTAACTTCACCATTGGTTCCCGAAGTCGCCCAAATAAAATAATAAATTATAGATTTTATCGAAAAAAATATAAAAAACTAAATTTTTCTAAAGAAAAAATAAAGAATAACCTAACTTTCAAATCCTAAAATATGAATCACTAAATGCCCATGATATAATTTATAATAAAATTGTGATGTAATTTAGTTAGGTACGTATATTTTCCCAACACTAATTCCCATTAACTGCAATATTCATAACGGGTTTTTATTGTGTATTTACTATTAGATAAACTTCGATACTAAGCTAAAATAAAATGTATGAAAAACTATCATATCCTCTGCGGCCGCGTGGTTCGACATCCATGTCCGACATCTCGGAGGTCTACGAATGTTATTACCATTAAGTACATTTTAAGAGTTTAATATTTGTTCAATTATTATCAAATGCTCATTACTGGGCAAAAGGCACCACACCTAGTGGTTGTTTTTTATAATTTTTGGTGCAGTTTTGCCTCTATTTGTACCTTCAAATAGATAGCAAAAAGATACGCATCCAAAACGTCTTATTATCCCTTATATACAAACCTACGTAGAAATGGACCTTTAAATAGTCAACCCTAAAATTTGAAATTGAGTAGCATGCCATAAAATAGATAACGTACATATATTTTTTTACCAAAGCGGAATAGTCTTTTATTATATATTTTTAGAAATGTAAGAACACTTAGAACAGTATTAGCTTTTTGTAAAGAAAAATATCTTTTGTTTTGACTTTCCTCTCACCCACGCAATTTTAATTATACTCCATTTATACTGAGCCTGGATAGTGTTTATTTTAGCCACTAGCGAGTACTTTCACGTTCAAAATGGCCGCTCAGAGGTCTTATATTATTTAAATACCTAAACAATAAGGTGCATAATGCGATTATGTCTGAATTTCAAAAGGGGTGAGTAGTGTTATCTCTAAAACAATTGAAAGTATTAACGGTAATTAAACTAAATTGCCATCAATAACCTATACCTACGATAATGATATTAATGACGTCTAGAGGACACTGCAAATAAAGCCCGACCAGAAATATATGATCGTTGTCAAGAGGGCGCTGTTGTGTCTCATATATAGGGTGACAGTTCAATTTCAATTTCAATTTATTAAATACTGTATTTTCATGTATATAATAGGTGTTACATTATATAAAGTTAGATCATGACACCCTGTAAGGGCACACAATATTATTATTCTACATATTCTATTCTAGAGTATTAGGCAACATAATAATACCATTTTATATAATAACAATTAAAATAAATTAATTTAAATCTTATCAATCTAAGAACATAAAACGTCAATGTCAACAATATATTGATAAATGATTAATTGAATTGATTCGATTAATTGATTAATAATAATTAAGTTGTTCAGTTCAGTTTAGTATAAAAAATGTAGTTCCAATTAAATTCCGCAATATGGCGCGTGATCATATATTATTGGACAGGCTTTATAAGTGATTTACTTTTATTGTCTTCTTAAAACAACAATAGAAATGGATTAATGAGGTGACTGTGTTTTTCTCGGTGATTAATATTGTATACATTTCACACTTGAACTTATATATCCTATGAATGACTCGGTCATTCGGCCAACGACCGGGGAATTAACATCTTCTCAAGGCAGTAGTGTTAGGGTTAGAGCCGGTGTAGCTTTATTTGACATTCATAAGCGCATTGTAATATGCCTACTTGAATAATAAACTATCTTTATCTTTATCAATGAGGATCAGTATCAAAATTAGCGGATCAGACTTCTCGTCAAGTAAAAGTTTTAAGCAAAATCAAAAAGATTTATATGTAAAACAATTAGATTGTGACAGATACTTTTGAACGAGAGCTGCAGAGATATATCTCTATTTGTAAAAGTATTCCACGGTGGCAGATACTTTTGGTGCGCTGTTTCATCCGTTACGATTGATGCTGACTATACCTCGTTATTCGAATGACCGAGTCATTCTGAAACAATGACTAAAATAACTCTATAGAAGTCTGTCTAAAGCTCAAAAATGATCCTACGGGAATTGTGCCGCGAGCGACTCGACTGTATAGTACGTGTCATCCACGATGACGCGCAGATTTGTCAAATCTGAACTTTAAAAACATGACGTTACGAGTCAAGGCATGCGTCTTCGTGGATGACACGATCTATACAGCGCGCATGACGACAACGTCAAATATCAAATATTACGTCTTTAGGTCTGATTTTTCAATTATCAGATAAAGTTATCTGTCAGATATATATATAGCGCGCTCCCTTTCTTTCACATACAAGAAGAAAAAGAGAGTGGCATATTTATCTGACATGACTTTATCTCATGATTCAAAAATCAGACCTTAATGTCAAATCTTGCAAGATAAATTTGACTCACTTCCCGGTTTCCAATTAAGCTGAAAATTTCCACACATATGTAAGTGAGGTGACATTATGGTACCATCGAGCAGATCTGATGATGGCGACAGGAGGTGGCCATAGGAAGTCTGTGATAAAACAACGCAACCTAATTGTATTTGGGGTTTTTAGAAGGGATTAAAAGAGTATTAGTTGCCTGTGGAAAGAAAAGTACAGTAAGCGATAAAAGCCTGTACCAAAAATGTTTTTTTCCCAAAACTTATTTTCTATTTAAAGTTATTTTAAGAACAATGTGGAGTTTGAAATAAACTTAGCAGTTTCACACCAAATTTGAGGAAATAAACAATTGTCATGAACGAGTATTTACTTTAGATATCTATTACATTTGTCTGTTAGGACAATGACTATGCACTTGTGTTGGTTAATGACATAAGATTGATAATTTTGTTTATTTTTCCCTACTATAACATTGATTCAAATTATAGGCGCCCTTTGATTCATAACGTATTCGGAAATAGTAAACATAAATAATTAGGCCTACATAAAAGCGTGCACTACTTCTATGATTATAAATTGTCGGGTCTTGTTTTAAATTCGAGTTTTAATTACTCGTATTACATTATTCCTGACAATATGCAACATCTTGTCAATTATACCTATATTAATATTATTGGCACAAAATAAAATAATAATTTTCCATCTCATGCTCGTAAAATTGACATTTAAGTCGGATGTAAGCTACATAAAATTTCTTATTATGCCAAATATAAGTCCAAAATCTGCCATACAAACTGCCCCCGCTCGCGCACCCCCGACTAGCCTGAGTACGATTTTCTTAAGTCTTGAAAAAATACGGCGAAATAACCTGGAATATTGAATATATTTGTATTTTGTATAATTTCCTGGCAATCGAAGTGAAAAGCAGAGTGTGTTACTTTGGTATAACTCAGGCATAAATGTCCATTTTTATCCTCGACTATATTGGTTCTATTACAAATGGATCGCTTTATGCCCTTGTTGCACAATCTACTATTAGAGACCAAAATAAATATGATTTGTTCGGTAAAATGTCATGTGTTCGATAAAAAGGTAGATGGTCATATGCAATCAATCACACAATATTATAATCGTTATATTGACACGAGTACTTGGTTGAGTAAAAAGAACCGAGTATAAATCTACACATAATTTTTTTTAAACTTTTTTTCCAACAGATTGAACGAGAAAAACAAGTGAACGTGTCCTTCTTCGATGTAACACATGTATCAGACACAGTGGTTGTGGCCTATCGGCAACGCGAAGGCAATGGCAGAACGAAAGTACTCCTCACGCTGTTCTGCGTTTTCATACTTTACGGACCTAGCATGTGTAAGTAAAATCCTTAAGAATCTGCAGCAAGCTCGGTTCTCTATACAATAGTATTTTATACAATCGTGGTATAATAGAGAGCTTTTCAGTCGAGTACTGTGTTTAGGCAACGAAGCTTGCTGAGTTGCCTAAGTGAGGTACGAATTTGAAAAGCTCGATTATATTAGTATTGTACATAATACTTTTTCTACGAGTCATCAAAAATAATATTTTTATTACTATAAATCCTAAATAAGTAATGAAAATTTATAAGTATCTAAGTAGACCAAAAAGATATCAACGCGCGAGCCACCGCCCGCCCATCCCCCGTTCTATAGGAGCGCGGCGGCACGTGATTGGTTATTTTTTTATATAGTTGACTACAGCTTGTCGAAAGAAATTTTATATTTTATTTTATACATGAAAAGTACGCAATTATAGTTTGGTATACGAAATCTTAATTCAACCATTACTTACAGTCGACGAGTAGAAAAACGTACAGTTACTCTCTTATTTTAAAACGATTAGCTAGATTGCTCTGAAACTTTGTACCTAAAATAGGGATAAGATATGTCTATGCCTGTAATTAGATAACATGGCTTCAGATGCCATAATAAAAAAAACATCAAATTTAAATTTTTCATACAAAACTTGTTTTTTGCTATATTTCGTTTATTTTATAAGCTGGAACGATATGAACTATTTACAGGCATATATATACCTCATGTTGTATCTGCAAAGTTTAATTAAAATCCAACACGTCGTTTTAAAATGAAAAGCCGAGCTTGCTGCGGGCTCTTAACACAACAAACGCTTGTGTGTTGGACTTCATAGCCTGAGCAATGAGCGAGAAACAAGTAGCTTATGCAAATTCGGTATCATTCTTCATTTTCAAGCCGTAAAATCCATGCCATAGCCATGAGCCTGATTAAATACGCCCTAGGAGATCACTGACGCTGATTGGTGAGAGTCAGAATGGCGGGTGTACCTAAATAAAATTAAATGAAAACCATAACATATTTTTGTACCTAATTTGTATTATTCAAACGGACGTAGTAAATAGTACAAATTAGGTACAAAAATATGGTATGCTTTTCTTTTATTTTTATTTAGGTACACCCGCCATTCTGACTCTCACGCTGATTGGGCTTCACAAAATGGAGTGAACGTCGTGCGTGACAAGCGCGCGATTGTCAAGGTCGTATCAAAACTATAACAAAATGATAAGTCAGAATGGGCCTCCATGTCTGGCTTGTCATCGAATAGTTTGCGTGTAGACAACTCGTTTGGCGGTAGGTATCAACGCTACGTAGTTACATGTATACGAATAAAGAATTATAATAATATGAACACTTGTTTAATTTTTTTTTTTTTTAACTAATCAGGATATATTTGTAATTTTCAGCGGAACACTCGGTATTTTACCTGTACTTGAGAAACCAACTCAACTGGGACATGGTGAAATTCGGGGTCTTCACCAGTTACTCCATCGTATTGCATTCTATTGGTTAGTATAATCCTATATTCGAATTAAGAAGTATATATAATTACTAATGAAAATGACGACCTGTCTGGTCCAGTGGGTACTGGCTCTGCCTATGAAGCTGATGGTCCTGGGTTCAAATCCCGGTAAGAGCATTTATTTGTGCGATGAGCAGGGATAGTTGTTCCTGAGTCCAGGAAGTTTTCTATGTATTTAAGTATTAATTTATATCATTGTCTAAGTACCTAGTTAGTAACAACACAAGTAGTTGACTGGCTGGCTACGCTAATGCTTTATACTACAATAACTAATAATCTAATTTACCCTCTGGGTTGGAAGGTCAGATGGCAGTCGCTTTCGTAAAAACTAGTGCCTACGTCAAATCTTGGGATTAGTTGTCAAGCGAACTCCAGGCTCCCATGAGCCGTGGCAATATGCCGGGACAACGCGAGGAAGAAGGAAGAAGGAACTGTATAACTATTCAGAGGCAGATATAAGGCATGGAGTATTAATTATAATAATAATTGAGAGCGCACTATTCGCCAACAAACTGTATGTTTGGGGAAGCTTTTGTATGTATATAGTCATAAGTATTTTTTGAAAAAAAAAATAATAATAAAAAAACAAAAGAACAAAAGTAAATCGTAATGCTAAAATAATTATTTAAAGTAATGCAATCACGGGTGCAATCAACAATAAAACCTTGTTTATATTAAAAGTGCTTCTATATTATAAATTTATAAGTGGCTGAACAATTCCACTGAGAATTCAACCGGCTGGATTTGAGCTGCCGGGCTCTAGTCAGATAGAGTTACAGGAATTTGAATCTTCAGTATTGGTTTTACATCCCATATTCAAATGGCAACGTCAGCGCAAATGGTAGAGAGGCAGTCTGGAGCGCGCTGACTGTTTTTCAAACAGAAACAGAAATCCGAGATAGTACTTACTTACTAGTACGTTTAGTAGCAAATGTATAAAATCATACTAAGCACTAATCAATATGTAAACATGCCCAAAGACAAGTGCATACGGTCACAGGGACATTATGAGATAACTATAGATCATAGATTATCTCAGAAATGGATTTAATTAGAATACCGGTTTCTTTAAGAAAATTACGTAATTTAAGCTCCGGAATCTAACCTTGAAATTAACGGACTTTGAAACACCGTGTATGTAGTATGTATATGTAAATAAAGTTATATAAATCTTTAATAAATTGTATCCGTTTATTATTCGCAGGTGCAATGTTTACAATAACAGTACTGAGCAAGAAGCTTCAGGTCGAAGACTCGTTGCTCTGCACCATCTCCATCATGAGCAAATTCGTCGGCTCCATTTGGATTGCCTTCGTGACCACTGATATCGAGATGTATCTGGGTAAATAGCACAAAGTTTGTTAATAATATAGGAGGCAAACAAGCAGACAAACCGCCTGATGGTAAGCAATTACTGTAGCCCATAGACACCTGCCATGACACTAATGTGCGAGTACGAGCGAGATGCATAGAAAGTAAGTTACGTCTGTTAGCGTATATATCAGTTTTGACACTGTCAGTAACTCGTGGTAAGGGTTTGACACTGCTAAGACAGTCGTGGTAAGGCTACTCTTTTTTTTTAAACCGTGCCTTATCTTTTTTTGGCAATTGTGTCATTATGATAATAGGCTTTATATTTGCAGGCATAATGTATAGGGACCGTGCGCGTTGGAGGGTCTGCCATCTTGTGCTCTGAATCGTAACCATAAACATGTACATTTACACGTCACGTGTTTTCTTGTGCATAGTAGGTTCTGCCATCTTGTGGGCTACATCGGAACAATAAACATCACATTTACGCCTCGCGCCAAAAATCTCACGGCTCCTGTGCTGCCTCCTACAGTTCATGCACGCTCCCTATAGTACTCGCTGAAAGTATAGCACTTAAATCGCATCTTAAATTGGTTGCTTTATTCTGTTACAGTTCCTGTCGTTGAATTTTTCAATGCGAGCACCTTCACATCGCTGCGGTCCATTATTTCAAAATTGGTGGAAAAAGATGAAACAGGTTGGTATATATATACAAATTGTCATACCATATTCCTATAGCGGGTAAAGCACTTTATGTATCCTCCTTTCTTTACTCAATTTAAATATAAATAAATAAATAAATATTATAGGACATTATTACACAAATTGACTAAGTCCCGCAGTAAGCTCAGTAAAGGATGACTCACGCTACACAGTGCCAGGACCGGGCCGGGGCGGACCGGAGCGAGCCGTCACACGGACTTTCAGGAGCGCCACCGTCGCCGGACCGTTCCGGGGCCGGGGCGACCGGGCCATCATCTCTATATTATAGTATCTCTATGCGTTGACACTATCGTTGAGTCTCCGAGCGCGAGACAGGCCGGGCCGGGCTGTCCGAGCTCACCGAGCCGTCCAAATAACGGACTGTTCATGACAAATGTCACAAATGTCAATCATATTGAAAAAATTGGTTCGATGGGAAGCAAGTCGATATAGAAATAAATAATAAAATCAAAATATTGGCCCTGGCTGCCATAATAGCTGATGAAGAGAATACTGCATACTCTGGGCAATTGTGCATTTGGACATTTCGCGGACACTTTCGGAAAAAGGAGAATTACACAACATTATGTGAAGAGCTTTATTTCCACATGACCCGAGACTCTTTCGAAGCCACCGTGTTCTCTGCTTAAGGTAATGGAAATACAATGCGTGTATATTGTCTCAAATAATCATGTGCCGAAGCATATTAAACTATTAAAAGGAAAAGGGATGACCGGTTCTCCATACAAACATAGTCCCCATTTTCCTCTCTGGATATTGATATTCCCTTCGTTCTACATCCAACTTTGTAATAGTACATTACGATACAAGTGCGAAAAATAGGAAATTCGAAACAAGTGGCGATAAATTAAAACACGACCGAAGGGAGTGTTTTAAATCGACACGAGTTGCGAATTACTTATTCGCACATGTATCGTACAACGTTTTACAGTACATGGCTCTTTAAATGTTCGACACAGTAACGTAATATGCTAATTTTCGCAATAGTGCGGTAAAGTAGCAACATATGTACTGTAAAAATATTATCCGTAATGGGGACTACGTTTGTATGGAAAAGCGGTCTCGTTTTGAGGTAGGTAACTAGGCAGATTACTTAGAGATTGACTCATCACAAGCTGCCCTAAGTGCTTCTTAGCGAGTAGACAGGCCTATTGTTTTTCAGTATTATTTTCTTCTATTGAGGTGTGCATTTGTGTTGTATTGCAAAAATATATCCGTTGGGGTTCAGTGATACCCGATAGATATTAACCCTGAATCACAAATGATCATTTTGCTTAATGCCGCGTTTTTGCATTATTTTCTCCCATCAATCCTATCATAGACTTGTTCCGTTTCAGGAATGCATGAAAAACTTAAGTTTAAAAGAGAAGATATTTAAAATGGCTGTTAGGAATACCACAACATTTTAAAGTATCGATATAAGATAATCATCTACAAACATTCAGCTATAGAGAAATACGCGTACACCACTAAGAATGTCGGTGGTGCGCTCTCAAAGTAAAAAAAATAACCTTTAAGTTCGGTACACTAAGATAGAATTGTCTAACAAGTACAAAAAATAAACTACTTACTGGCTTACTTACTTCTTGCGGAAAAGGAATTTTTGATCTATAATACGAGTGGGTTAGGTAGTTGAAATTTACAGTGTGCATTTTATGGTTCCGTAGCCAAAATGGCAAAAACCCTTACAGTTTCGTCATGTCCATCTGTCTGTCTATCTGTCTGTCCGTATGTCACAGCTATTTTACTCAAAAACTATAAGATAACCAAAAGAGAAAAGTGGAAAGTAGGTATTTTTTATACTACGTTGGTGGCCGGCCTGATGGTAAGCTACTACTTAGTTTAGAAGTTCAAATGTATAAAAATATAATTTTTAGGCACGCCATACATGTAACTAAAAGTGAAAAGGTTATTCAAGTAAAAGAGTATTAAATTTAAGATTTTTTTTAAGTAAGTGAGATGGCAAAGGAGTCTTGCGTAGCCCGTCATGCTAGCCCGAAATGATATGAACGCTCTGACGTCGGGCTACAGCGGCGGCCTCATATTGAGAAAGTCGGGCGTAGCCCTTGTGCTATGCGTGCTCTAAGGCCGAGGGCCCCCTCATAACAAATGTATCGGGGGTAGCATTACGTACCTAAGTAGCTTCCTCATACTAAAAAGTCGTGCAGAAGAAGATAACAATATAATTTTTTCAATAAGTATGTCAATTCCAGATTTTCTGTGTTTCTTAAATGTATAGTAACATGGCAGCAGTTTTCATCTTTAGGGTTCCGTACCCAAACGGGACCCTATTACTAAGACTCCGCTGTCCGTCCGTCCGTCTGTCACCAGGCTGTATCTCATGAACCGTGATAGACAGTTGAAATTTTCAAAGATGACGTATTTCTGTTGCCACTATAACAACATAGTATTGTGTTCCTGCCGGTGAGTAAGGTTGCCAGAGCTCAACGAGGGGAAGGAGGGTTGTTAGGCTCGGCAACGCGCATATAATTCCTCTGGAGTTGCAGGCGTACATAGGCTATGGAGACTGCTTACCATCAGGTGGGCCGTATGCTTGTTTGCCACCAACGTAGTATATAAAAAACCAAATACTAAAAAAATTACGGAATCACGTTGGGCGAGTCCGACTCGCCCTTGTCCGGTTTTTGTATTTATTCGTAAGCTTGCATTAATTGCCATGGCACTTTAGGCTTAGCTTGTAAGTACAGTCGAGGAAATTGATTCTTTAGCAGTTAACGTGTCACGTTACAATGGACAGCTCTTACCATAAGTATGTACAGCCAAATTTACTTGAACCGCAAGTTGCTAAAGAATCAATTTCCGCGACCGTACTAATAGGATATTCTTTGCTAATAGGTCTAATAAATAATATGTTGCGGACTCTTTTCTTAAACCTTTTTACTTGTATACTTTTTACGACATTTGACGCTGTCATGTTATTCAAATAGTAAAATAAATCTGACAAGAGAGAAAATTGTGATCTTATTTACAGAAAGATACTTAATGTATGAAAAAATAAGCAAAAATAAGAATGAATGTTTTGTGAGTGTGAAACAATTTTATTTTCTTTGACAAATAGAGCACTGCATTGCATTAACGATTATTATTATTTTAATTTGTATGTCTTTCCCATCACGGAACAATGGTATTCCGGACCTTTGAGAAGCGTGCGCCGAGCCCTAACCTAACGTAGAGGCCCTTTTGACACGTTCATGAAATGTAAGATGTACACCGAGCTGATGCTGCCCTTGCCCATGTCATAGGACGCACGCAGAGGCAGGCCCGACAGGGTGTAAGGACTATTGAGAGTTGTTGGAATCTAAAATAAACTAGGTTATTGTGTGAAAGCGATGGGCTAAACACTGAGCTATGGGATAAAAAACCAGACGCCTGCCTAATAAAACGGTATACAATTTTATTTCCGGCAGACGACACAAAAAGCGACATCTGGGATGGCTCAAGAGTAACACTGGTGTGAGCGGCTCAGGGGTATCGAGAGGCGTGCACCGCTTTCAACCCAGTGGCTGTAACAGCCACTGTGCCAACTCGCGTCTTGCACTTCCACCCTTGGAACTTATAGCTCTAACGACTCCACCCTGGCCGGCCGGCCAAGGCAACCCAGAAGCAGATAATCCTGTCCCACCCACCCTCCTTCGAATGACAGAACTCCCTAGGAACACACGATCGTTACTCCCCAACTGCATGCCACAAGCTGCCCGAAGTTGACTGATTGCACTGGTAAAATCAGCGGGCCATAGATTATTAGTTTGCAGTTCCTAAAAGCCATTGCTGAAAGGATGTGTAGCTGTCATATACAAAAACAATGGGTAGACAGTCTCAAAGGGTATGTCTTATGATAAATAGTTTCATGCCGCAGTAAAATAATGTGATTTGTAGTATTTAGTTTTAAAATATATTTTTATAATGTGTATGCTAATCTTAAGGTATTTATCTATGGGCCGCTAGTTGCCTGAAATAAATTATGATAGATAGACGGATAGATGGGGTGTTCTAAGAGAAAGTCGCTTTGAAAATGCTTTTGTCTTGTATGGCAGATTCCTCAATCAACTGCGTAAAGCTCGAGAAAATACTGCCGAAAGGCTAGGCTAGATAATAAGTTTTTATAAAAGAAACGTCTTTATGGGACCCATAACATTGAAGCAATACAAAAGTTAGAAATGAGAGTCAAATCTGACAATCGTTATCTACGCACGAAACGCAACTTATTAAATGATACTTGATCGTGACGTCATGATTAAGTTAATGCGTTTTATTTGCATTGCATTTACAAAAAGAGGAGCTTTCGAGTTTCGAGGATTATGTTTTTAAAATACGTGTATATTACGTAGGTTTGTTTGTATTGATTTTTTGATTCTAGAAATAATAGTTGTATAACCTTAATATGTATGTAGGTAAGTACTAAGTACATAAAAGGTACCGAAATAGGTCAGAAGAGCAGTAAATTCAATATTACTATACAGTATATCCAAAAAGAGCGCTATGATAAGTAAAAGTTCCTTTTTAGGGTTCAGTACCCAAAGGGTAAAACGGGAGCCTATTACTAAGACTCCGCTGTCAGTACGTCTATCCGTCTGTCACCAGGCTGTATCTCGTAAACCGTGATAGTTAGTTGATATTTTCAAAGATGATGTATTACTGTTGCCGCAATAACAACAAATACTAAAAACTACGGTACCCTAGATGGGCGAGTCCGGCTCGCATTTTGTCCGGTATTATTTAAATATAGGAGGCAAATGAGGAAAGCCCATGAACAGAGGTCGTACCTATCATAGGATAAGTAGATATATATGTACAAAGAAACAGCGGTATGTTAAGTAGAAGTATTTTTTTTAATATAGGAGGCAAATGAGCAGAGCCCATGAACAGAGGTTGTATCATAGGATAAGTAGATATGTACAAAGAAATGGCACTATGTTAAGTAGATTTTTTTTTTAATATATGAGGCAAACGAGCAGTGCCCACGAACAGAGCTCGTATCAGAAGATTTATAGAGATGTACAAAGGAATGGCGTTATGTTAAGTAGAAGTATTTTTTTTTTAATATAGGAGGCAAACGAGCAGAACCCATGAACAGAGCTCATATCATAAGATTTGTAGAGATGTACAAAGGAATGGCGTTATGTTAAGTAGAAGTATTTTTTTAAATACAGGAGGCAAACGAGCAGAGCCCATGAACAGAGGTCGTATCTTAAGATTTGTAGATATGTACATAGAAATGGCGCTATGTTAAGTAGAAGTATTTTTTTAAATATAGGAGGCAAATGAGCAGAGCCCATGAACAGAGGTTGTATCATAGGATAAGTAGATATGTACAAAGAAATGGCACTATGTTAAGTAGAATTTATTTTTTTTAATATAGGAGGCAAACGAGCAGAGCCCACGAACAGAGCTCGTATCAGAAGATTTATAGAGATGTACAAAGGAATGGCGTTATGTTAACTAGAAGTATTTTTTTAATATAGGAGGCAAACGAGCAGAACCCATGAACAGAGCTCATATCATAAGATTTGTAGAGATGTACAAAGGAATGGCGTTATGTTAAGTAGAAGTATTTTTTAAATACAGGAGGCAAACGAGCAGAGCCCATGAACAGAGGTCGTATCATAAGATTTGTAGATATGTACATAGAAACGGCGCTATGTTAAGTAGAAGTATTTTTTTAAATATAGGAGGCAAATGAGCAGAGCCCATGAACAGAGGTTGTATCATAGGATAAGTAGATATGTACAAAGAAATAGCACTATGTTAAGTAGAATTTTTTTTTATATAGTGGGCAAACGAGCAGAGCCCACGAACAGAGCTCGTATCAGAAGATTTAAAGAGATGTTCAAAAGAATGGCGTTATGTTAAGTAGAAGTATTTTTTTTAATATAGGAGGCAAACGAGCAGAACCCATGAACAGAGCTCATATCATAAGATTTGTAGAGATGTACAAAGGAATGGCGTTATGTTAAGTAGAAGTATTTTTTTTAATATAGGAGGCAAACGAACAGAGCCCACGAACAGAGCTCGTATCAGAAGATTTATAGAGATGTACAAAAGAATGGCGTTATGTTAAGTAGAAGTATTTTTTTTAATATAGGAGGCAAACGAGCAGAACCCATGAACAGAGCTCATATCATAAGATTTGTAGAGATGTACAAAGGAATGGCGTTATGTTAAGTAGAAGTATTTTTTTAAATACAGGAGGCAAACGAGCAGAGCCCATGAACAGAGCTCATATCATAAGATTTGTAGAGATGTACAAAGGAATGGCGTTATGTTAAGTAGAAGTATTTTTTTAAATACAGGAGGCAAACGAGCAGAGCCCATGAACAGAGGTCGTATCATAAGATTTGTAGATATGTACATAGAAATGGCGCTATGTTAAGTAGAAGTATTTTTTATATAGTGGGCAAACGAGCAGAGCCCACGAACAGAGCTCGTATCAGAAGATTTAAAGAGATGTACAAAGGAATGGCGTTATGTTAAGTAGAAGTATTTTTTTTAATATAGGAGGCAAATGAGCAGAGCCCATGAACAGAGGTTGTATCATAGGATAAGTAGATATGTACAAAGAAATGGCACTATGTTAAGTAGATTTTTTTTTTTTAATATAGGAGGCAAACGAACAGAGCCCACGAACAGAGCTCGTATCAGAAGATTTATAGAGATGTACAAAAGAATGGCGTTATGTTAAGTAGAAGTATTTTTTTTTAATATAGGAGGCAAACGAGCAGAACCCATGAACAGAGCTCATATCATAAGATTTGTAGAGATGTACAAAGGAATGGCGTTATGTTAAGTAGAAGTATTTTTTTAAATACAGGAGGCAAACGAGCAAAGCCCATGAACAGAGGTCGTATCATAAGATTTGTAGATATGTACATAGAAATGGCGCTATGTTAAGTAGAAGTATTTTTTTAAATATAGGAGGCAAATGAGCAGAGCCCATGAACAGAGGTTGTATCATAGGATAAGTAGATATGTACAAAGAAATAGCACTATGTTAAGTAGAATTTTTTTTTATATAGTGGGCAAACGAGCAGAGCCCACGAACAGAGCTCGTATCAGAAGATTTAAAGAGATGTACAAAGGAATGGCGTTATGTTAAGTAGAAGTATTTTTTTTAATATAGGAGGCAAACGAGCAGAACCCATGAACAGAGCTCATATCATAAGATTTGTAGAGATGTACAAAGGAATGGCGTTATGTTAAGTAGAAGTATTTTTTTAAATACAGGAGGCAAACGAGCAGAGCCCATGAACAGAGGTCGTATCTTAAGATTTGTAGATATGTACATAGAAATGGCGCTATGTTAAGTAGAAGTATTTTTTTAAATATAGGAGGCATATGATCAGAGCCCAGGAACAGAGCTCGTATCAGAAGATTTATAGAGATGTACAAAGGAATGGCGTTATGTTAAGTAGAAGTATTTTTTTTAAATATAGGAGGCAAACGAGCAGAACCCATGAACAGAGCTCATATCATAAGATTTGTAGAGATGTACAAAGGAATGTATGACCTCGTAATTTATTCACCTCGTAAATTATTTGCAGGTGACTAAATAAACACCCTGTATATATTTGTTGTTGTATCAACAAATCAAGCATTTACATTAAAAAAGTGAGTGACATTTAATTAAGTGGAACTGCTGACGAAGACCAGACGGAACACCTCAACTACGCGTATTTCACGTTTGGCGATATCTTCTTCGTTGAGATTGTTCTGCAAGTTATTTTTTAAGCTTCATTTTAGTCAAGATCTATTTCTGATAATGGATCCCAGGAATAATGGATGAAACTCTTCAAATATTTTACATAAAGTATATTTTTATATTTGCATTTAAACAGTGCTATTTGGTGAAACGTGTTCATGAAGATTAGAATATAACTTCTCCTTGACAAGTATTTTACGAGTTAGGGCTTAGGTATATTATATGGGCTTACCTATGGGCTATTGTTTTTCATTCAATAGTTTACATATGTGAAAGAGAAAGTATAACAATATGCTTGTTAGACTAAAATAGCTTTAGTTTTGTTAATTTCAAAAACTTAGTAGGTGATAATTATAACATAGGTATAGAATCTTCAAAAATAAAACAGTAGATACAAAGCAGGTGTTATTGGCCCGTCTTTATATATAGAAAATCGATGGCATGATTCCTAGGAACAGATCTTCGTATGTGTTATAGTTTCAAACTTTCCCATACTGAACGATCTAAATAGGCCACCATGTATACCCTACGGAACATTTTATTTCGTTGGATGAATTTAGGGTGTAGGGGAGAAACTACCCAATTATGAGCTACTTACTGAAAACTATCATTAATAGACAATTGTAAGGATATTTAACATTGCCAAAATAAGGTTAAAGGTGCCCTCTAGTAGTACTTAGTCGATATTGTGATACAATGAATGGTATTATAAACATTTTTCTTTTTTCATATACTATGGACATTCCTCGATGGCACCAAGCTGCAACTGGAAAGCGATGATCACACGGCAAATAAAATCGTGAAGACTGTAGCAGCCACGTCTAAGGAGGATGAATGTATCCACATTCAATATTTTTTATTTATTTTTTGTTTGATATGTAAAAATGCACGTTAAGGTGGTTCGACTAGGTTACCCAAAGCTTAAACCTCACTAGATGGCGCCACAATTGCAAATTTTGAGTTTTAATTTTTTTGTGGAGTAGTCTTGGTATTTCTATTCTGTAAATTATGTTTAGCGCACTCTTTAAATAAATATTGAACTATTACAACAAACATTGAACACTTCATTGTACAAAAACTACCCCTTAATGTCGACAGAATGTTTCTTGACTCTATTTCTAAGTATCACTCACACATTCAAACAGTCTTACTGGGATCCTTGTAGTAGACAATTTGGCACAGCGGGAGTAGGCTTCAATAGCGTTGCGGTATGTACGTGGAAATACATGCAAGAGGATGTGGGTTCGAGACTCATTAATTTTTTTTTTGTTATCAGTATTATCAAGTACCTATTATTAATAAATTATTTTATGAGAAATATAGCGTTTTCCATAAAAATATTAAAAATCTGATTCTCACTCATCATGATATTTTTGGGTTCTTCCAACTCAGAATCACTAGCATAATCAATCCTCGTGCTAAAAAAACCCGAAAATTTGTATTGAAATTTTAGTTTTACATTGAAATTTCTTTCACACTAAAATGTGACGTAATGGTATGGATATTTTAGGATATCTTTTTTTAATGCTAGGGTGGAGAAGATTCTAAGTAGAATGAAACTAAGAAAGTCCAAATTTGTAAGTCAGATTTTCCGGTATTTAAAAAAAAAACGCTGTTTTGTTCTAAAATTAAAGCAATCCCTTACTGCCCAGCCTTTAAAAAAGTAGGTAATATTTTACAGTAGAATTAAAACATTTTTTTTACGATACATTTAATTAAATTACAGTAAGTTACAAAATTGGATGGCCTTCTATTTATAACCATTATAAAAAGAAATGAGATATTTACCATGTTTGTTTATATTATTGATTTCCCGATATTTTGACACAACTAGAAGTTTCACACAATGCCTAGAGATAGAAAATTATTTATTTATTTTATTTATTGTCAATTTCATTCAACGGATCACATCATATCCAATTTATGTGTTTATGTATTTCATTGTTATCTACCTAGTTGGTTATTAAATTCTGTTACTGCAATAATCTTTATCTACATAAAATATACCAACGAAAGTTTAATAAAGTATATATTAAAATGAAGTACACAAAATCAGGAATTACATATGACACTATCATTCAAAATCGCCTCCTCTGGCTTTGACACAGGCCCTCAAACGGCGAGGCCAGTCATCAATAGCGGCACGCACGATTGTCATGTCTAATTCCGTCACTGTCTTAACTATGGCCCGCTTGAGGGAGTTAAGATTTGTGTGGGGTTTAGCACAGGCTATCTCCTCAATAACCTGCTATATGGCATAATCCAGGGGGTTAAGGTCCGGGCTGGAGGACGGCCAGTCTTCGTGGGCAATAAAGTCAATTTTGTTCCTTCGAAACCAGGCTTGAGTTGTTTTGCCTTATGTGCAGGAGCTGAGTCCTGTTCAAAGATCCATGGCTGGTTTTGAAATAGGGTGTGACTTAAGGGCTTCACTATTGGTTCGAGAACGGTTTCCAGTTTCCGGTTTTCACACCTTTTTCACAGAAATGAATCTGTGTTAGCCCTGAGTATGACACACCCAAAATCATGTTTGGCGGGTGCCCACATTTGTGCAACGCAATAGGGTTGTTTCCATCTACAAATCTTAGAGCATAATTGTATCCCAAAAAATTCTTTTGGATTATAAGAACATGTTAAACTACTTTTAGGGGACCTGTAATGACCATATTTTTGTAAATATTGAATTTAAAATATCTTTTGGCACACGTCACGTGACCAAACCCGAAACGTCATTGAAGATTCTGATGACGTCACAACTCTCGGATTGACACTGTTGACAGTTAGGCGATTAACAACAAATGACAAATATCAGTTGACAGTTCGAATCTTCTACGTGTGTATGTAGTTATGTGTCAAACCATAAACTGTGACGTCACACAATTTTCAAAGAGCGTTTTGGGCGCGAAAGCATCTGTCAAAATATATTTTGTTAATTGAACATATTTAAAGCCGTTTTTAGTATAAAAGCTGAATTTTAAGGCAACTTTTAGTTAATATAAAAAGTAATACAAGCGTTTCAAAAATTTGGAATACGATTCTCTTTTAGGCCCCAATTCATTATAGATACGACGAGATAAGCGTTATTTGTGGTATATAATTATAGCTCACAAATCCACCACATTATGTCATTTTTTATTTTTTCGGTAGCATTTGTTTTAACGGAAATAAGGAGGTTGCAAATCGAGTAACAGAACTACAGAACAGATATCATTTGATATTTACCAGTCGCTTTTCGGTGAAGGAAAACATCGTGAGGAAACTGGACTAATCCCAAAAAGGCTTAGTTTTACCCTCTGGGTTGGAAGGTCAGATGGCAGTGGCTTTCGTAAAAACTAGTGCCTACGCCAAATCTTGGGATTAGTTGTCAAAGCGGACCCCAAGCTCCATTGAGCCGTGGCAATATGCTGGGACAACGCTAGGAAGAAAGAAAGAAATCGAGTAACAGAACTTAGTAACCAACTAGGTATAATAGTTATGATGTAAATGTCCATATCATGTTGGAGTCATATATGTATTAGCCAACTAATTATTCAAGATCAATACACTTAGCTCCCTTAGGTATTCGCCTAAGTACAATCTCGGGCAAAATTGAGTTTTATAAAAGTGAACTAGTTTCTAGGTCATATTTTCTATGAATTGGTCATTTTTGTAGACTCCAATTACAGTTACACTTTTCCTGGTTTTTCGCGGACCAGAATATCGATGATTTTTGTAACTTGATTTAGACGTTGCTATCATTTTCAATCCAAAAACACATAAAATCACAATTCAGAACATGCGGCAGCGTTGCTTTCTATCAAGTACCTCAAGCACCAGGGCGGCTACCGGGAAAATCGAAATTCGTCAATTTCGGGCATTTTTCTCTGTCACTCTAATTACGTCTTAGTGAGAGTAAAAGAGAAAGATCCCCGCAATTTGCGAATTTAGGTTTTCGCGGTAGGCCCCCAGGTCCTGTCAAGTTTCAGCAGTGTTGCCAGGTGAGCGGAAGAAAATTATCGTACTTGAGTGTCAATATTATTGTACCGTTGAAAAAAATATCGTACGCCAATCAAAAAGGCAGCCCCTAAAAATGTCTTGCAAAATAAGCTTAAACTTCCAATTAATAATAAAAAAAAGACAATTTTCGCCTAAATTGCGCAAAAAATCTGTTTATGTTTGTGTATTTTTGGGATAGACTCAAACGGTATACAGGAAATTGTAACATATTAAACTTTAAACTTACACCAAGGAGCCGAACACCCAAAAGATACTAATTTTAGCCTATTTCTGAGAGAAAGTGTCATATTTTGCTTCAAATTACTAGACTTTTAAGGTGGCATCATCCAAGGGCTGAAATTATAGTACTTTAGTGTACGATAATGCTCTTTGGAACATTACGTCATACCGGGGCCCAAATTATCGTACATGTACGACAATTATCGTACGCCTGGTCACACTGACTGTCAGTGTCGACAGAGTCAGCTAAAAACGCGTCAAACATCGCAACGTCGCGCCGCCGATGCATGGAGTGGCAACGCCGCAATGTATTTGTACACGACATTTGTCACACACACATGAGTAAAATTTATAAAAATATAACGTTGATTATTGCATGATTTCTGTATGAAACAAAGTTTTTCTATTAATTTAGCGCAAATGAATATTCGAAAGTAGATAGATGCGCAACTATTTATGTAATAATATTGTGTAATTAATTAATAAATAGCGATTGTTTTTTGTATGAAAATCGAACCACCTTAATAAGGTGGCAAACTATTATTAACAGAGACCGGAATTATTGTGGCATTCTTGAACTGTCATAGAGAGTTCTCATTTATCGACTTCGGGTACACATATATCGATACAACGTAGAACACAAAATATTAAAAAGTTATAAAGTTAATGGATATTTGACTGTAAAAGAAGTAACTGCTTTTTTGCATTTCTTTTTACTTATTAAAAAATAGCTCTATAGTTAGGGAGTACAAGTCCAGTAAGGGTTGCTAGATAGCATCTCTCCAGCAACTCTTACTGAGTTTCAACATAATTACTTATATTTTCAAGAAATGAGAGGGGTAAAAAATTATAACTAACCATATTATTCTCAAAATGTTGGATTGTTTTAAGCATGACATCAGTGGAATACATTTTGAGCGCTGGGATTCGGTGGTTAACAGTCATAGTCGGTCTTTCGCATGTATTGCCGTTATTCTTTAAAAACGGATGGGAAAGTTACTTACATTTTATTCACAAGAAATGCAAAGTAATTTAATCATTCAAATTTTGAAATATTTTATCACCTAGGAATGTAAAATTAACGACGACGACGACTTGTGATGATTTTGAAGTTTAAATAATTTTTGGCGTTGGTGTGGTAATTATACATTAATTCATAACGAGTTCAATTATTCACAACCAGTGGCAGTAAATTAAAACACTATCGAAAGGAGTGTTTTAAATCGAAACGAGTTGCCAATTATCTATTCGCACATATACAACGTTTTACAGTACATATGGCACTTTAAATTTTCGACATAGGCGCGTAAAGTGCTAATTAACGCCCTAGTGCGGTAAAGTAGTACCATATGTACTATAAAAAATGTTGTGTTTCAGTCGTTAGAAAAAATTGTTTAACCCTCGTGTCTTCAAACCCCCGAAACGCTCAAGATTTCCACTTCTCTAAAATACATAACTGTTTTAGCCAAAAATATTAACTGTTGAACTATATTGAAGGCCCGGTTCACATTGAGTGGCTGCACCACTGTGCACATACAAAGTTTATTCTAACTGTAACTTTTTTGACCACATTATTTTCAATATTTCTCGATTTTTAGCGAGGTAAAATTTTTTTGATGTCATGTACCAAATAATACAAAAAGGTACTAAAACTGGGAGTAAGCGTCAGGATGTCAGGACCATGATAGCTATTTATATCGTTATAAATAGCTATCATGGTCCTGACATCCTGACACTTACAATACTACAATACAGTAAGGGCTATAACCGCGAACCACTTCATTAGTTCATCTATTCGCCTCTCTATCACTGCGCGATCTTTCTTTGTGCGAAAGAGAGGCACATAGGCTTCCCCTCCCCCCTGACGAAATTATGCGTTCCACGTCTTAATCATTAATTTAAGAACAATAAAACATACGAAGAGTATTATTGTATTATTTCAGTAGTTACAGTAATAATAGGCATAAAATAGGGAATATTACGCAAAACTCTGCGTAGAGGGCGTTACTAACGCACACGGGGCCTACCGCGAAATGGAAAATCTAAATTGTGGTTTCTGCCTCCATCATTCTTGCATATTCGATAGACAGAGAGGCAGATAGGTAACGAAATTTCGTTTCGCGTTAGACCATCTGTAACCAAAACGCCTTGATGCATCAATGCCATAGTGAAAACTTGTCAAAAAACTGTTTAAGGCATAGTATGCATAAGTTACTCTCAGGTTTATAATACATGCTAGTGCTGCTCTCTACAGCCTGAAAAAATGTATGGCCTATCTATTTCAGGAGAATGCATCGTACGCGAGCAGTTAGCAATAATATCGCCAACGACAGATTGCAAATGAAATATAGGGACCGTGCGCGTTGGAGGGTCTGCCATCTTGTGGCCTGAATCGGAACAATATACATGTAAATTTACACGTCACGTGTTTTCTTGTGTATATTAGGTTCTGCCATCTTGTGGGCTACATCGGAACAATAAACATCACATTTACGCCTCGCGCCAAAAATCTGACGGCTTCTGTGCTGCCCCCTACAGTTCATGCACGCTCCCTATAGGCACCTTTATGAGTAATTCAATAACTGCACTGAAATATGATGTTCGTACTCTCTGCAGGCAGATTTACAGAAGATCAGTTGGACTTTAAATTAAGTAAAAGAAATAGTTTCCCGTAATCTACAAATATATTAACGAGATATTTCATTATATATAACTTCGTACGAAATGAAAAGTAATACGTGGGAATATGAGAAAAAATTAGTATATTTATATTAATTTATAACCTACATGCTCATTAATGAATAATTTTTACAAGCAGTAACATTACTAGATATCTCATTTAATATAATCCGACTAAATTACATTTCCGCAACACCTCCGTATTTCACAAAATAAATCAAGACATTATGCAACTTATATAATTTTGACGTATATATCCGAGTCGCCCGTGTTGCGACCGTCGCGACTTTCATGTAGTAACACCTAACATGGAAAAGTAAATAATAAAGACTGAATCTTCACGGATACCGCGTTGTTCGGGAAATATATATAGGTCAAATAAATACTTAACTAAGTCGCTTGTAATAAACCTTGCGTAGATAGATAGATAGATAGATGTATAAATAGAATACTCTTTATTGGAACACCTCAGTAAAAAGATACAAAAGAAAATAAAAAACAAACAAATGATTAAATGTAGAGGCAGACAACAGGCGGCTACGTAACGACTTATATATACTTATAGTACGTTATTCATTGTCAATAATATGATAATCCGACAATATGTACGAAACGGCAGTATTTAGTTCTTGAAGCTCTGCTTCTTCTGAACATTTTTTTATTCCACTTCATTTACTATTAAAATTGGTAACAAATTCTTAGGCAACTTGTCTGGCGCTATCAACTATCTCAAATAAAATGTGGAGCCAGCGTGACTAAAATAAATATAAGTACTATTTTTTTATTGCTTTCCACAAAACCGGCAATATGTAGAATTGTGTAGCTTTATTTACAGAAATTTGGTTTCATATAGAGATTGGCAGTCATTGTTAATTAACTTCTCTCTGCGACGAGTAAAATATAACCCGACCAAGTAATGTATTGGCTATACCATCCATATTTAACAAACAAATTTATGACGTTTTGTAACCTTCTTATTTTGGCAAATATATACCGACACATCCGAGCATGCACATTGCGAAGGGTGGTATTCTGGTTTTTCATCTTGGTCCAATGTGTATTTGCGTCTGACATTTTGCTTAATGAGAGAGTGAGACGCAATGCACATTGGACAAAGATCTTAGACTAGTGGAATATCACCCGAAAGGAAGAATTGAGTCACCGGGTGGCCCGGAGGCTCCGGGAAGTCCGATTTTTGCTCATAGCATGACCGGCTAGTCTCCGGTCCGAGCCCGCACCGGGCCACTACAGAGCTCCGGTGATGACGTAATGCTTTCCATAGAAAACGAAGCGCCGGAAGCTCCGGCCCGGCCCTGCCCCTGTGTAGCGTGAGTCAACCTTAAGGCTTGTGTTGAGGGTACTTAGACAACGATATATATAATATATAAATATGTATAAATACTTAAATACATAGAAAACACCCATGACTCAGGAACAAATATCCATGCTCATCAGACGAATAAATGCCCTTACCAGGATTTGAACCCGGGACCATCGGCTTCATAGGCAGGGTCACTACCCACTAGGCCAGACCGGTCGTCAAAAAAAGTCAAGTTTATAAGTATAAGTTTCTTTTCATTTTGATCGCAAAGTTAAGAGTTTTTGTAGCAAAATGGCTTTTGATTATTTTCATACCTACTTTCGGTGTGGGGTGTAAGGTTGGCACAAAGAGCAATAGAGCACAGTGGCGTCGCCTGAAACAAAATTACAAGATACCTGTGGGTATACCAATTATTTTTAGACTGTAGTTTTCATTATCAATTAGTCACATGGAGCAGATGCAGCAGCTTAGACCCTCTGGTGCCAAATTACATTTGTAAGCAAAATACATTCTAACAAAACATTTTATATTTATTTGTGCAAACTGATTTCATTCTGTCATTATTTATCTTGAAAATGAATTATAAAATGGACAACAATTGTGGTATCTTTGATTCATCGTGTTAAATCGATTAGAATTTAAATAAGTATACAAAAGACCTATACCACCATGACAAAAATTATAAGCAAAACTGTGTGCTCAAATATTGGCGTTTTCAATCATTACCGATGTCAAAGGATGCAAACTTATCTTTATGGTACCTACCTAGAATACCTGCTTTCATGTTTTTTGTAGACGCATGGAGGCCTAGACGAACTTTAAAGTTCCAACTTGTTCGTTATTTATATACGAACTTGACACAACTCGCAGGGCATCTCGTGCCAACCGAGTTCGTATCATATGAACAACCAACCAACTCTCTTTTTAGATTTAGCTCTCTTTCTAAAAAAAATATTTAATTTCCAGCGAAAGTAAACTCCCTGTTCTCACTGACGGAGACAGTAGCTGCGCTGGTGTTCCAGCCGCTCTACACGTGGATCTACATGCGGACCCTGAACGTGTTCCCAGGAACAGTATTCATCATGAGTGCTGCATTTATCATACCCGCTGTTATTGTGCTGCTGTAAGTATTTTGTTCTATTTTCTAACGAAGTCTTCTGTGAGAGTATTTTACGTGAATCTACATGCGAATCCTCAGCGTGTTCCCAGGAACAGTCTTCATCATGAGTGCTACATTCATCGTACCCACTGTTATTTTGCTGCTGTAAGTATTGTGTTCCATTTTCTAACGAAGTCTTCTGTGAGAGTCTTCATCATGAGTGCTGCCTTCATCATACCCGCTGTTTAGTTATTGTGCTGCTGTAGATACCTAAGTTTAATTTTTATTCCATTTTGGAGACTTATGTAAAAGCATTTCACCATTCCACGTGGATCATTCTTTCTTTATTTATTTATTTCGAAAACGCAAAAAAAACTGTTTTGTTTTAGTGATTGTTCTATAGTTCGTGCCATCCAAGATGACGCGTAGATTTGTCAAATCTTACCTTTAATAACGTGACGAGTCGAGTCAAGGCACACATCTTTGTGAATGACACGATATATTACAGCTCTTTTAAAGGACGAGGAAAAGAATCGGGTAGCATTAAAACAATACATTATTTACATGGTGTCCACACGAACGCGGTTGCTGGAAGCTGACTGCGGGCTACGTAGGACCGACTTTGTAGCGATGGATGGGGAAAGCCAAGTTCAGTAGTGCAATGTTAACACGTGTGGATGATAAATAAATTAGAAAAAATAAAAAAGTAGCATTCTAGCGAGTTCTAGCTAATATAATATTCTTGTAAAAAATTGGGTCATTTACATCATTCAGAGAAGACACAATTTTCGAGACGAATTGCCTTCGTATACAATTAATACTTCATAATTACTAAAAATGACTTCGTTGGCAGAATTTATTAATAATTCATAATTTGCTACTCCACCAAAACTACAATTAAGTAAATAACATTTTTGCAGTTCTTGTGCGAAAATATTAGCAATTGATTGGCTATTAAAGCTGTTTTTTTATTAATTAAATAATAATCCACTTTGATGACAATTGTAAAAATATTGACTGCGTGTGCTGCCGGCGGGCTAAATATAAGTAATAATTAAGGTTATCAAGGTAGTGACAGGCCTTGATCTAATCATTATCTTATCGGGCCAATTCGTTATTCGTACGTCACTCTACAGGTAATTATCAATTTTCCGAAAGAAATAAAAACACAATGTAAAGGTGACGTGCGGATTTCAACTGCAAATCGACAATCGACAAGCGGGAACAACGACACCGCAACAGTAATGCAGCTGCAGTTGACATCCGAACGCGACCTTAATACGACCCCACTCTAATTTATGTCTTGTGAGATCCTCACTTTATAATCGATCAGGCAAAAATTATGTCAGTACCTACGTTAATTTTATTTACTTTGTGATTTTCTCTCACTCTGACTAAGCGTAAGCGTGAGCGAGATAGATGTGCGTACTCGGGATCGCGGATATCATGTTTTTGAATTTTTATTTTATTGTGTGTTAATAATAAAAAAAAGTAATCCCTGAGTTCCATCAAGCATAATATTGCTCATTTTTAGAAATAATTTTCATATTGTAATTTATTGTGCAAATTTATTATAATTTTTAAAAGTGTATTTTAGACCTATGTTATTGATTTTTTATAACGAGCAAAACTCAAAAACTCAAGATTCGAATCGCTGAAGTTCCTAGAGAGCGGCCTCAATATTGCTAATTATTTTTTTGGCAACCGTATTGCGATCTAAAAAAGCGCTACGAATTTTCAAAAACACCGTTCCCTGAGCCAACTGTACCTTAAGGGGTAATTGTCCCACGAATAAAATGAAAGCATGACCATAGTTTCCCCTGGTCTTTGGAAAGTACCGCAAATTATGTTTAAATTTACTTTGTATCTAATTCAACTGGTAACAAATTGTATCAAAAATAAGGAAGGTAACTAACGCGAATGTGCGTGCTTAAATTGAATGAGTTCATCGTGTAACGTTATGAAAATATTTATGAATTGATATCACTTGTATTTTCCTTGTACTAGTCCTCAGTTTTATCTTCTACTAGATATCACGTGTTAGGTACATAAAAAATTAAATCGTCAACACTTAATCGTCGACTGTTTTAGCAAAAGTGACTATTAGTAGGAGGTCATAATTCGTGTAATCCACGATGACGCGCAGATTTGTCAAATCTAACCTTTAATAACATAAAAATACGAGTCAAGACGCACGTCATCGTGAATGACACGATTTATACAAACCTGTCATATACGAAGGAAAAAATGAACAAGGCCTCCAATGTTCAAGGCTGGAATTGAACCAGCATCTTCCGTTTACGCGACAGATGCCTGCCCGCGTAGCCGACGTGCCTATCGCTCACGCTCCGTGGCGAACGAAACGCAACTGTCACAGTCGCACTAATATGGAAGAGTGATAGAGAGAGATGACTACGCTATGCTACGGAGCGTTAACGATTGTAATGAACCGCTAAGCCGGTTACAACTCTATAACTATATATAACTCGGTTACACTGGCCTGGTGGTGGTGGGTGATGGCAATAATAATGTGTCTACTTGAAATAACACAAATTAAATAATTTCATAGAAAGTAATGTATTTGTTCTTAGAGTAGTGGGAGGTCATCTTGAATGAGAAGTTGAGAAGGTCGGCTTAAAATAGGTCCAGCGGAAAAGGTAATAATGACTAAATTGGCTTGCTAATGATGAAATTGGTTGGAAGACTACTTAAGCACTCTTGTTTGTGGTAAAATATTGTCAGCGTTAAAAAACTGATGTTAAATACTTGTTTTAAAGGATTTGTCTATACCATCCCATTACTGGTGCCAGTTTCATCATAGATGTGTTTACTATATCTACTCACTTAAACGTGTGGGAAACATCGGATCAGTCCAAAATCGGAAAATTCATATGAGTAGATATCGATGTCGATATTAGGTATTTTGATTAATAGCGACAAACTTGCCGATGCAACTTGTAAACTAAAAGCAAATAAGCAGATGAACTTGTTAAAATAATAAGAAATCGGAAAAAAATAATAATAAATTAGAAAATCGGAAAAAAACCCAATTCCTTATCAATTCAGACTCTTACCCCGAAACAAACAATTTGCTTTTTAGTGTTATGGGTTCATCAAAGAGAGTTTTTGAAAAATCGTAACGCTTGTGTAGATCGTAATACAATTTCAAGAAAATATGAATAAGGCCTTTCTCTAGTAAATTCTTCGATTCAAAATCTGATTTCGTGATTTTCGCTCTCGAAAAAATCACGATCATAAGTCTAATACGCACCTTAAAAATATGACACTGGCTTTTAAAATACGCGCAAATTTAAATTTAACAATATGATATCCACGATCCCGGGCCAGCACAGCCCTCTCGCTCATATTCTGCTTACACGTGACAATTTCAATACGGAAAGTTTACCCAATTGGTCGCTAGATGGCGCTATCGTCGAGTTAGATCGCGCAAGCGTTAGTCTTTCACAGTTTCAAGGCATGTATGCATAGACATTAGTATGCAAACCGTTCGCTAGATGGTGGTGGCGTCGAAATGGAACGCGCAAGCGTATGTTTTTTTTATAGTACTCGTATAGTTAAGTTATGTCTTATTTTGAATTTTAGGTGGATTTGATTAGTGACATAGTTATGTAGTACGAGTATTCTGTATACTTTCGTACTAAAGATGCTCTGAGACTGATAACCAAGTATTGAAGCCTGTGGTTTAGTTCGTGCCGACAGAGTGTTTGGTCCTGCATCTCTTGACTGTTACTTTTTTGTACACTGTTACCAAGTCTGTAAAATCCGCCAAAACTTGGCTTATTTAAGCTACTTGTCGCTAACTGGCGTTCGCTGATTGGAACGCCACATCGATCCCACCACTTACAGTCCTATTTAAATTTAGAATATGAGAGCAACGCTAAGTCACGTTTTCTCTTAGCATTATAATTTGCGTTGGTGCCGATATGAAACTCTTACATATTGATATTGTTTTCATTTTCAGAATGTTCTACGCCAAAATAAAAATGGAATCTAAGAGTGCAAGAAAAATAGCTTTCGAAGCACAGGAAAAAAAGGATGCTGAAGAGAAAAAAACAGAGCCTCTGGACTTTTTGAGGCCCAACATAGAACCAATTGAAAATGCAGAAGTTATAAAGTAACACATTTTAAGAAGTGATTGGGAACAATATTGATTGTTTTGTTTGAATAGGTCTTACGTGTTGATTCTAAGCCAATGTTAAAAATATTTAATAGGTACAGTTAAACTCTTGACATGAATGTTAACTGCATATACAATACATATACTTTTTATTGCACACTTCAATAAAATAATAACTATACGGAGAGAAAACAGCATCAGAAATAGTGATAAACAACAGGCGGTCTTACCGCTAAAAAGCGATCTCTTCTAGGCAACCTTTAGGGTAGGAGATACCGTTTTATAAGTAAGTATCTAAAAAAACATCGTTTAGGACGTCATCTTGAAAAACGTACTCAACAGCAAAAAAAGTCACCGGTTTATCAAATTCACATTTTAGCATATGACATGTATTTCATGTATACAATACCACACAATTAACAAAGATTAAACCTCTTTAACCGTTATGACAGCACTTTGATTATGAAGAAAATGAAACGTCACACTTGAATGAGATGCGATTTTTCAAAAGTAACCATGCTTCGATGACATTCAATTTGCACGTCACCATGATCTCACGTGTCCGTCTTACGAATTTTCAATCTGACGGTCACGTGACCCCTGACGCGAGTTTAACATGCTTTCCCCATCACAAAAAGTGCACAGCGCCGCTGAAGAAGTTTTCACTTCAAAAATTGTACAAATACATACAAGCTATTACCATTATTATCCAGAGTAGGCATCTGCTGTCAAAATATTTACCAATATTTTGAAATTTGCAGGTGCCTATGAACGACTTGACACAAGAAAGAATTTTCGCATAAGAACATTAATATTTTTATTATTTAACACGGCTATCACTATGCAGTTTGACACTGACGTGTTTAATTCGCTAGCGTCTGCAATTTACTTTCTATGCATCTCGTTCATACTCGCATATTAGTGCGAACGAGATGTCTAGAAAGTATGTTACGCCATAGAGAAATAAGAATTAAACATAGAGTGCTCAGTCCATACATTAGTTTTGGTACCAAAACGCTTATTATTTTCGTAGTCTACATCTAGCATCGAGTAACGGAATTATCAGTCTTGACACTAGATGTCTCAGGTGTTGCGATTGACGAAAATTGTATTTATCAACAATTTCCAACTAATATTAAAAGCGGGAGTTAAAAATAGAGTTCCGGTTAATCCGGTTATAATATTACCTGAAACATATTGAGCACCGGTTGTTATCAATTATCATACTTTGAATACTAGTTGTAAATAAATACCCTAAATACATATGTACATTTCGGCTTCCTCCAATGGCTAGGGACACACTGTATGATATTGTAAGAATAAGAATGTGAGAATATTATTACGTAAGAATATTTTTTTAAATAATCCATTTTATAACTTTCATGCAATTTATGTTACATTGCCGATAACTAAGGTTAACTGCATTCAAGACTTTGATCAGATGCCGCAATGTAATGTAAATTGCAGGCAGGTTCTCGCTATAGTTATATTTTTGCATTAGAAAAAAGTTAAACAATCTTGACATGTTGGTTTATTGGAAATTTTTGAGAAAATGTATATGATCGTATTTTTTTTTAATACTACGCCGGTGGCAAACAAGCGTACGGCCCGTCTGATGGTAAGCAGTGTCCGTAGCCTATGTACGCCTGCAACTCAAGGATATGATTTATAGTTCTAACATATTTTTTGCTGTCACTTATTTTCCATCTGCTTCCTCGCGTTGTCCTGGCATTTGGCCACGGCTCATGGGAGCCTGGGGTCCGCTTGAAAACTAATCCCAAGATTTGGCGTAGGCACTAGTTTTTACGGAAGCGACTGCCATCTGACCTTCCAACCCAGAGCGTAAACTAGGCCTTGTTGGGATTAGTCCGGTTTCCTCACGACGTTTTCGTTCACCGAAAAGCGACTGCTAAATATCAAATGATATTTTGTACATAAGTTCCGAAAAACTCATTGGTACGAGCCGAGGTTTGAACCCGCGACCTCCGGATTGCAAGTCGCACGCTTTTACCGCTAGGCCACCAGCGCAGGTGTCACTATTTTCCAAAAGTGTTTTTTAATAAAAAGACACGTCAAGGTCGCTTGCCTTCTTTCTAGTGCTAAAAAAAGAACTATAGTATAAACCTCGACCTGAATGTAAAGTCGAAGAATTGGCTTCAATTATTTCGAAGACTGATATTGAAAGTATTCAAAAGTATTTTTTGTAGTTTTTTTTTATTGGTTGATTAGATCATCAGAATATGCATTTCAACCATCTCACTTTTGTGGTTGAATTAGCTAATTATTTAGTATCTTGAACTACTGTCAGAAATACCAGCAAAATATACTGCGTTTTTAAATAATTACTTACAAAATAGTTTCCACAGAAGTGGGTGGTTGAAATTGAGAAAAAGTGTTCCTATTACGAGTATGATCATCTTTTCAAAATATGTCACAAATGTTATTATGTTATTGTCATAAATTAGAAATTAAATGTTTGAGAAATCTTTGGCTCCTATCTGTCCATCACACAACCATTAATCCAGCTCCACAAACCTTAAGTAATCCCATTGAATGTGCATTAAAACAAAGCAAAGAATGAGCAAAACTATACAAAAAATATAAATGCTTCTCATCTTTAATAGTACATTACTATAGAGGCCGTGAAAGGCAGGCCAAGTAGATATAAACGGCCGAGCGCAGCGAGGTCGAATAGGGACACGCGGCCGGCTACCCCGTTTCTCGCCGAGATTTGTATAGTGCTTATCTTAAACTTGCAATGAAATAATAATAAAAATAGAATGATGATGATAATAATTGTTTCATGTCCTAACGTGATTTAGGTTATCCAGTGCGTAGGGTATTGAAGGGGACCAAAAATGAGATTATTTTGGCGCTACAACGCACGTTTTAGGAGATACAGCCCTATAAAGATTTCTGCATGACTGAAAAAAATCTTTATAATTGAATTAATAATAAACAAACACAAAAGAGCGACAAAAATACAAAAAAAAATAAGCATAATGGCAGAATTTTGATTATAGGTTTTTTATGGTTGAATGCCAAGACGTGTCATAATTTGACGTTTAAAAACAAAAGAAGGGTGCCTTACAGGCCTAGGTGTGTAAGGCTGTATGAAATTTCTTTACATGTCATCTTCACTCATCGCACCTGATATGTAGTATTTGCAGACCTAATTTGAAGTAAGTCATCTCAACATTTCATTGCAAGTTTGAGAAAAAGATTATTATCTATCTTAATGCCTGTAGTAGTTGGCCTCACTGGTCCATTCAAAAGAATCTACCCTGTGTACATTCCAGTAGCGGCGCGTGAAAATTCTGGCTAGGCAACTCGGAACAAAAAAACACCTTAACATTATGTACTTTTTTTCATGATAAAAGTGAGGCGTGCGCTAGGTGTGTCCTTGGGCGCGACCTTTTGCAGTTAGTGTATAACCTTTGCCATACTATTATACACACAACATACAAAATATCACTGGTTTAGTAACTTTATATATAAATTTGTGCACACAAGTAAGTATGAAGAAACGTTCTTTATCAAATTATTAAACTTGAGACTACATAAGATTCTTGGATTTTTCTATTAAAATTCATCTTTTTTTAAAAGGTTTTTACAAAAATTGTTATCAATGATAGCAAAATACTGTACAATTTTACCCATTTATTCAATTCAATGTTTTTGTATGGCAATATTAAGCATTCGCGCGGCAAACGCCACTCGATTCAAAATTGTGAACCATTACACTCCAATATAAATCTTACCTGTTTGTATTTAAGGTTTAAATTCAAATGAAGCAGCATATTAATAATAACTGACGTTATCGCGGCCGCGTACCCCGAAGTTCGCAAATTGCGAGCATCTTTCTCTGTCACCCTAATTACGTCATTGGAGTAAAAGAGAAATTAGCCCGTAATTTGCGTACTACGGTGTTCGCGGTAGGCCCCTCAGTGCTCGCGGACTTTATGAATATGTGCGTGCATTTTTCCAATATAAACCTTATGCTATTACGTTTAAGGTTTTTATTCAAATGAATAACCCGATACAAGACCGAGTTGCTTTGAAGCTCATTCGCGTGGACTCTCTATAGGAAAACTTTATGAGCGTGTGTGTGAGTTTTTGTATCTGTGTAGTGGCGCATGAATGAATAGTCAAGCTTAGCTTCACTTCGCGCGCCTGCTATGATTAGTGCTTTAGTAAATCGTGTCATCAATTCCAAGGTAATGTAATACGTAGTGTTTTCATTATGGATATATTTTTAATTTTAATGATGATATATAAGTTTGGTTTATGTAGCAATAAATTTTAGGCAAGCCGGTGGGAATCGAGTTGTATGGACCCGCCGCCCCTGGTACATTCCTGTAATGGTAGAGTAGTAGATACTTTGTGTATTATCTGATTTATTATCTATCCGAATTTTAAATACGATCAAAATGCCTAAAAATTAAAGTTTATAAACCTACTTGACTTTGCATTTTGGTTCATAGTGTGAAGATTTAGATGTAATCAGAATAGGACGAAATCATGTTCCCTTTATAGATCGAAACACTTTCATATTTTTTCATCTGTCAAATATTTGCAAGAAACACGACCATTTGACGACCGGTCTGGCCCAGTCGGTAGTGGCACTGCCTATGAAGCTGATGGTCCTGAGTTCGAATCCCAGTATGGGTTTGTGCGATGAGCACAGATATTTGTTTCTGAGTCATACGCGTTTTATATGTATTTAAGTATTTATGTATTATATATATCGTTGTCTGAGTACCTACAACGCAAGCCTTCTTGAGCTTACTGTGGGACTTAGTCAGTGTGTGTAAGAATGTCCCTATAATATTTATTTATTTATAACACCAACCTTAAGAGGATATATCAGCTAAGCCCCTTATGAGATTTGAGAATGTTAGGTTAGTATCTCCGTCGCGCTGACGGGGACGGCTCCTAAAATTAGTGCGATAAGGTCAACTGCAGCTCATGCAAAAAAATCCTGCGTAAACTCCTGTTCTGTTGACTCTTCTCATTCTTCTCCTCTTCTTCTTAAATTAAATTAAAAATTACTTAAATTACAATAAACTACGAACAAGATCAAAATATTACCTCAGATAATATCTATTTTCTTTTAAAAAGCCGCACGAATATTTTGTTTATAAAGGTTTTTTTGGTTGATTTTTCAAAACTACCGTTTTTTTTTCTTTTTTCCGTTTTCACTATCATAATTCAAAAATTATAACGATTCATTTTATACGGCCCGATTCAAAGAATAATTAAGACACGTTTAAGATCTTGTAAATATCTTTAACAGATCGATAACTAAACGACATTTATTTCGATTCCACTGTAATCCCAATAAGATCTACTCGTATCTACGATATTTCTAACGTCAAAGAAACATTTGTTGCCCGAATCGAGCTACTTCTGTGAATTATACGACATATAAATGATATTTAAATGAGAACTTATCTAAACCAGAACTTATCGTTATCGTATTTCGTTCTTAAAATCGGGCCGATATATACGTCAATTTATTCAATATGTTCGATTCGATTAAATAAGTATACGTTCGATTTCATAGAACGGGCCAAATCGCCTAGCAAAATAAACGCTCTGCTTTAACAACTTATTTTTTACACAGGTGCTTTTTACGGATGCTTTCAATATCTCCCACTTTCGGGAACATGGGTTTATAGGTCATAAAGAAGTCAGGTTTTATATTATGAGTCATGTGTGCCAGGAAAAAAGTGTTCTTGAAAATGAAATGGATAGGTTTTTAGTACCACTTCGATGTAGTTTTTTTGTTTTTGAGAAATTCTCGGCATCTGTTGAGAAGTAGTTCAGTACAATTCCTCATCGAGATAAGTGGAGATGCAAGGATAAAAGCCCTACTGACGGCGGGCGGTGTGGTAGTTGAAAGCAACGATGGGTAATTTGTTGGAGCACAGCTGATCATATCATACTAAGTACAATAATTAAAAAGCTTTTCAAGACATTACCAATTTGTTTATGTCTTGGATTTTCGAAGACTAGGTAACTTATTTAGGTTTGGGTTCGCTATTCTAAAGTTTTTCAACCCATCGACTAATTTGACGATCTGTTAGATTAGATTTTTTTATTTCATGATAAAAATTTAACTATTACATCATGTTAACATTATTTTTCTCTTCTCATCATGACATTTCATACCTAATAAAACGAAACGCTACTGTCACTGTCGCACTAATACGGAAGGGTGACAGAAAGAGATAACTACGCTACGCTCCGTGTTAACGATTGACATGTTGGCTACGCGGGCAGTTCTCAATATTCGTGTCTATTATTGCAGATAGGTAGGATTTAATGAATGTCATGTCAATGAAAAGATACCAGTCACCGATTACACTTAATCTTATGATAATTTCAGGGCATGATTCAAACTACGATGCTACTTAGTGATAAATAGAACGCGTAGATCGAAACACTGATTAATGTAATCATTAACCAATTATCAATGTCAGTTATAAAAAAATAAGTAAAACACCATGGCTGATACTAGTGCCCAGGAATGTGAACCTTTAGAGGCTGCAACGAAAGTAAAAACAAGTGGTAGTGGTTACAAACGTATCAGTAATTTCTTCAAAGTATTCAAACACATTACAGTAGAACCAACTGGTGCCATCTTTCTTTGTGCCTGTATCTTTGTGGCGACCACCTCCCAAACACTTCAGTTGGAGAAAACCTGTCGAGTAAATCTCAAACTTGGAGATGAAATATGTACTTCACTCAGAAATCAAGACTCGACTAACAACAGTGTATATGAGAAGCAAGTGCAGCAATATGTGGCTCGGAAACTGGCATGGAAAAGTATTCTCCAGTCTGTGTTACCATGTATTACACTTGTGTTCGTCGGAGCTTGGAGTGACAAAACTGGAAGAAGAATTGTAATCATGGCAATTCCTATGATTGGAGAGATATTACACTGCATTAGTAACATCGTAAACGTTTTCTTTTTCTACGAACTGCCTGTGGAAGTCCAAATTTTTTCAGACGTAATTTTAGTAGGCTTGGCCGGAGGTTGGGCTACCTTATTTCTAGGCTTATTTTGTTACATAGGAGACATCACTACGGAAGAGAACAGGACTCATCGATTGGGATTTGTGCAGTTTTTCACGTTTATCGGCATGCCCATAGGCTTGGGATTCTCCGGAGTCATTTTGAAGAGATTTGGGTACTATGCAGTGTACAGCATTGCACTGATTATGCACATCTGTAACATGGCTTATGTTACCCTCAAACTACAGGATCCAGAACGAACTGAAAAACAAATAAAGGTTAGTGATAGTGGTCGATAAGTATACTATATTCGTATAGATATTGAAGCTAAAATAAATGGCATTAAAACTACTAATTACTTCGGAATGTTCTAAACTTTTGTCCAAGTATCATAAGTAGAGCTTCATCTTTACATACATACATACATACATATAATCACGCCTATTTCCCGAAGGGGTAGGCAGAGACCAAGGATTTCCACTTGCTACGATCCTGACATACCTCTTTCGCTTCCTTCACTTTCATGACATTCCTCATACACGCTCGTCGGTTTAGGGTGTTCTTGACCTGGCCTTTCTTCAGGATTTCCCCGATTTGATCAGAGAAAGTCCGCCGAGGTCTACCTCTTCCAGCTCCCTCTTCTACTTCTCCCTTATACACTCTCTTTGTTAACCTTCTTTCACTCATTCTTTCCACGTGTCCAAACCATCTCAACATACCTTTCTCAATTTTTGTCACTACATCTTCATTCAGTCCACACTTTTCCCTTATCATCTTTAAATGATTTAATAATATATCATAGAAGAAGGGTCAAAAAAGGCGAGTGGCGATGGCGTGAGTTACAATGTGAGCCGGAGCCGAAGGCGTAGGCGAACATTGTAAAAGAATACGCCACGAGCATTTTTTGACCTACTTATACAACGTTGCATACAATATTTTTCCTACGAGTCAACAAAAATAAATCTTAATTTAGGTAAACAAAGCAAAAGTATATAGCCAAGACGCGCGAGCATATACCTTGTTACGCGCCCAGCCCGCCCCGGGCCGCGTCATGAGGCCCTGGTACTTGCTACTTGCTAAATTAAATTTTTGGACAGTCTTTTCTCAATTTTGGCCACCGTAGCCTACGGAGACTAACAAGCAACGCTAAGCGGTCTTCGTAGTCTATGGGTGTTGCTATATTACGGGTGTCACATGCGTGTTTCTGACTTATGAAATAATTATTTTTACTATGCAACCAAATGAATATTTTGTAAGTTGGCAGCAATGCACTTAGTTTAAAACTGTATTCGTTTTGGTTTTGTTGGGTTGGTAGCCATTAATCGCAGTAACGTTATAGCGATTAAAAGCACAAGAGCTTTTATGAGGAATAGACAATATAGACTTTTCTTGAAACCTTTTATGTATGTTCTTATATTCGTGTTAATGAATGCATAAATGACAGATACCAGTAGAGGAGTAGAAAAAATATATAACTGCAGCCAGAGTGTTCATGTTCAAATATTTTTGACCACATTGGCATCTCTGATATATCTAATAACGACTGTACCCTCAAATGACTCATGTATTTATTTATTTAGAACTGAGGAATTTAATTAGGTTTTTTTTATGAATTTATGACTCCACCAAATAAAAACTAGGTCGAACGTTTGACAAACTTATAAAGGTGCCAGTCGGATAGTCGCTGCAGCTGTGTTACTGCCGCAGCATTGCAGTAGCGGGAATGGGAGATGTCACTGTCAATTTATCAAATTCCGACAGTATTTCAGCAAGAGCAGCAACGCAATTCATCAATTTATTTGATGGTGACATCTCCTACTTCTCGCTGCTGCAACGTCGCATCAGCAACATTGCGGCAGTAACACTGCTGAAGTCGCCATCTGAAAGTCACCTTTATTAGAAACCTACCTGCTTTTACTTGCTTGTTGTTTAACATTGATAACAAATTACAATGCAGTGTCTTAATTCCAACACATGTAATGCCTTTGGCGTTGTTCAGTTTGTTTTGCAAAATGCCGTAATCTGACAAAGGTATGTAGCTATAGACAAATAGCATCAAAATGTACAGTCCCTATCTATAATCATGATTCTGATCTAGATATATTATGATGATTACAAGGTATCTCATATAATTATATTACAATACAAATAAAGCAAACTGTCAGTAGTATATAGGCCACGTAGATTAGAGCACTTATTAGTAATTACATTTTGTAACCAATGTGATAATGGCTAAAACGAGTGCTACTGAATTAGAACCTTTAGGAGCTAAAGCTCAGAAAAAAAATAACAATGGTCTCAAAAATACACTCAAAAACATAACAGTTGAACCAACTGGCATTATTTATGTCACCGCTGCCATGCTTGCGATTATCACCAACCAAACACTCCAGTTAGAAAAAACTTGTCGAGTTAATCTAAATCTGGGAGATGAAATTTGCACTTCACTCAGAAACCAAGACTCGAACAGCAGCAGCGAGTATGAGAAACAAGTACAACAGTATGTGGCCCAGAGATTGGCGGTGAAGTATATTCTATACTCTTTACTGCCGTGTACTATTCTTCTATTTGTTGGAGCCTGGAGCGACAAAACGGGGAGAAGGGTCATTTTGATTAGAGTACCCATGTTTGCAGATATATTGGCAACCATAAGTACCCTACTGAATGTCTTCTTCTTCTACGCGTTACCTGTAGAAGTTCAAATTTTTGCGGACTGCCTTATAATTGGCTTTGGAGGTGGCTGGGCTTCGTTCTTTCTGGGCATGTTCAGTTACATCGGAGACATCACCTCAGAAGAAAACAGGACGTATCGCTTGGGTTTTGTGCAGTTTTTCTCATTTGTCGGAATACCCATAGGCCTGAGTCTCTCTGGAGTGATTTTGAAGAGATACGGTTATTATGCAGTATACTTCACTTCACTAACCATGCATATTTTAAATACAATCTATTTTATTTACAAAATTAAAGATCCAGAACGAACGGAGCAACAGAAAAAGGTAAGTAAACTAAGACATTAATTCATTATTATAAAAGATACCTTGAAATGTCATATTAAAAGCTTTACTAGGTAAAAATACATCGCACGAGCCTTTCATGATTCAACAAAATAACATTTTCACCTCATACCAGCAGCTCGAACAAGTGTAATTTGCTGCTAAAAGCGAGTGAAATAGTGATGTAGAAGGATAAAATGTAATCCTTCAGGTTGTATTTTTACCTTCTAAATATGTTCTTAACTTCTCACTGCTGATCTGAAGTCTTGTGTACTAAACGACATCAAAGTTATTTACATCTCGTACGCCTTTGAGTCTCGTGCAAGCAAACTAATCTATATTTTATAATCTTGAGTACTAGAAAAAATACCAAACTTTGCTCTCTAGTTGTAGTAGCGGTTATTTTTATAAATATTTGAGTTGTTCAGTCTCTGAAGGATTACTTTCAATTATTTTTTTATTGTGGACAAATATGATATTTATACTAACATAATTATAGATAACTCAAATTATTAGTTTTTTCTACAGTTTAGATGCCATTAAATTTTACAACCATAGTGCATCTCATAAGTATCATATCAATAACACCTAGCCAAAGGACGGCTGGGACACTTCTACGTTATAGTTCCACTTTAACGTAAGAACTTTAATAAACATACCTCTATAAAGTTTATAAGTTGCATACCAAATATATAAAAAAAAAAACTAATAGCTATACAAACCACTAGAGCAGTTCCGTTGTGATCTTCATCAGCTGTTCCCTTTCACCAAATAACACTTAAATGCAAATGCTGCTTCCAATATTTGAAGAATGTCCTCAACTCCACGTGGATTCCATATCAGAACCCAATATTCAAAAAAATTGTACCTATCTAAAAGTATCTACTTATAAACAAGAATATAATTTTCCAAAACAGTACAATAAATAGTTTTTAAATATTTTGGACCCGGGTACGTCCTTAAACTACGTCCACAAGGCAGGTATGGGCATTGTGAATGTCATCTCGCTCTGTGTGGTAGGGCACAGCGCAGCGGATGTCATTCCAGATCTAGAGCAGAGCCCAACTGGGGATGTACCTCCACCTTACAGAAAATCGCAGCCAAATAACACTAGACCCTACTCATAGTGTTGTGTTCCTGCCGGTGAGTAAAGTTTCCAGAGCTCAACGAGGGGCGGGAGGGGGTTAGGGTCGGCAACGCGCATGTAACTCCTCTGGAGTTGCAGGCGTACATAGGCTACGGATACTGCTTACTATTAGGCGGGCCGTATGCTTGTTTGCCACCGACGTAGTATAAAAAATAAAAAAATAATATGCTTATATTCAAACTAGCTGCTGAATGAGGAAAAAACTTATTTAAGTATTTATCAATAGGTAGCAAATTATTACCTATAGTAAATATGTATAGTATAAATGGCTATCTAAAACTAATCTAATCTAATAATCTAATCTAATGTATCTAAATGACAATAATCATAATTGGTCGGGCTGAGGTATCTATTACCTATCATAATGACAACAATAATTAAATTACAGTAATAATTTACTAATACATTTATTAATACGTGCTTAATGTATTTATATTCAAGAACACAAAAATATTTCGTATTATTAATGTTGGTACGCCTCTGTAACATTTAACCCCCTTATTCATAAACGTGTACTAAAGTTACGATTCCGCTGATCATCGTTTGTCCCTTTCCATCATACCAATACGTCGGAAAGGGACAAACGATGATCAGCGGCATCGTAACTTATGAATAACTTAATAATAACTTAAACGATGCAGAGGCGTACCAACATTAATAATACGAAATATTTTTGTGTTCTTGAATATAAATACATTAAGCACGTATTTTCAGTACAGTCACGTCTGAAATTATCGATACAAAAAATGTGCCACAAATATATATACACTACCTTTAAGTATATACGGGCAATAAAGTCGTAACGAAAAATATCGATACGAAAAAACTGACAAAAATATGTATACACGACCGGTATTGACGAAATATGTTTATTGCCCATATATTAAGGTAGTGTGTACATATTTTTGGCACATTTTTCGTACCGATATTTTTCAGACGTGACTGTACGACATTTATTTGCAACATTTTTAATAAGGTATTCAATTCAGCTACTTCTGGGTAAAACAACTTTTACGATTCTAGCGCATAGTATTCCACAATAATACATTAAAATTAAGTTCAAAATATATATGAGCTCTGATGGGAGAGATAATAATGGAAAAGCCATCCGACACCACTACCCTCTCTACATGCTGGCCCATCTTAGTGGACCAGTATTACGTTGCGTCCAAGTTATACGTATTTGAGGCGCGAGGCCACTCGGGACTGCGAGGCAGTAGGCGGTCGTCCACGCCTAGCGCTGCCTCTACCTAAATAGATTTATTTCCCTGTACTATACTACACATAGGTATTCATTAGGTACATTTTCTCAAAGGTCTTTGACCTCAGTAACAGACCAAAAGCTGTATTCTTTATCGACACATGCTTAACTTAAACCATCTGGTTTCAGCACGATGGACGAGGTTTCTTCTACTTCTTTCGCCTCTTTTTCGACTTCACAAACATCAAGGAGACGGTGCGCGTCGTGTTCAAGAACGGACCGAACAATCGAAGAATGCGCATCTGCATCCTGCTGGGCACTGTGAGCATCCTGTTTGGACCTATGTATGGTGAGTCTAGCAGGGACGGGGTTCTTAGTACATGATCTTACAAAAACGGTCCACATGACTGATACTTATCTAACAAACGATTCACTGACAGCATACTGACAGTTATCTTTTCAACATAATATAAGGTATTAGATTTAATATTATTAAATGTATTCTGCCCGCAGATATGAATATTACCCAATACACAACTCACTACAAAAAAGTTGTGATTGGTCACTGAAGTTTTCATTGGATATAAGTATTAAACTAAAAGTCCCCTACGCATATACGGCATACAGCCAACAATAGTTATTTGTACAACAAAAGAGCAAAGTTTGCTATGTTACCGAGTGCTTATTTTGAGTCCCGTGCAAGCAAAAGATTCTATAATGGAATCTAATTTAGAATCATGAGCGTAGTAAGGGACTTAAAAGCGCACGAGATGTAAATAACTTTGATCTCGTGTAGCATAAGACTTTTCACCTCAGCAGTGAGAACATATTTCGAAGGTAAAAATACAACTGAAAGAAGGCTTCATCACCTTACGGTATTGACGAAATTACATTAAAATAATATGGAAATAACGAACATCAAACGACAGTTCAATCGACAACTTTATTGTAAAAAAAAAAAAAACTTTATAAGATACGGTCCGAATTGCGGATACTAATAAAGTAGAGATCGTTAAAAGAAGGATTATTTATTTTGCGTAGTAATCTTTGTATTTTTTAAGCTCAATGTTTTGATTGTACAATAAAATACATAAAATATGGTGTTTTTCTCAAATTTAAACCTTTTTTTTCATTAATTAATTATTACGAATGAATACTCGTAAAATATTTGGAGCGATGACTTATTTCGGAGGTCTATTATATACCGTTGAATTACGTTTGAACTTTTCTTGCACTTTCTTTTTGCAAATGAGGTGAAAGGGACAGAGAGAATAGAATATAAATATTTCAAACTTGTATTAGGACCCGGACGTTGAAATGACATTCGAATATAATGGTCACTTGAATGTAATTTTGTCTCACTCAGTGAGCATTTTAAGCAGCAAAGTACTTATGCTTGCTCAAGCTGCTGAGGCGAAAAATCCATTTTATGCCAAAAATTAATATATAATAATATATATATTAATATAAAATTAATATTATAATTATGATGTAAGCATCATTTTGGAAAAGAGCTGATTCTTTTCAAACTGCTGGATTGATCTGTAGCTGCAGTTGTAAACTCGCGGTAAAATACACGGTCAGCCCGCGGAGTGAACGCTCGCGACCGGTGGCCCGGTCAGCGGAGCGGTGGTCACCGCCCGCCGCCGCCATCACTGTTGTCCAAGACAGAGGGCCTACCGCGAACGACATTCGACGTGTTGCCTCCCTGTCACACTTACGTACGAATTTACAAGTGCGACAGAGAGGCAACAAGTCGAACGGGGTTCACAGTAGGCCCTCAGGTCTATTCATTTTGATCGAGTCGCTGGAACCTATACTATTAAGTATTACTTAGGTATTCTGTGCCTATGGTTTGCGCCGCACCGCTTGAACGACTTCATCAAAATGAATGGAATAAACCTGACAGTGGTGGCTGGGGCTACATACATAGTTATATAAACGATTTTTAATTTGGGTTCTAATATCCTGACTAATGCGATATCACAACATTTTTGAATAACACATTTAGATTTCGCGGTGCCATTTTATTTAAAAAGCACCTTATATTAATTCCAGGTGAAATAGCCGTAATGTACATGTCCACGAGATACCGCTTTGGTTGGGATGAGCTGCAGTTCAGCATATACCAGACATACAACTTTGTCACTCACACCATTGGTAAGTAAAAAATGTTTTTCAGATTTTTTCGAAACTGTATTAAAAAACGACGTTCGATACACGTGCGGAAATGTAATTCTTCACTCGTCTCGAGTCTATATCTCGGTACTCGTGAAATAATGACATATTTTCCGCACTAGCATCGAAATATACTATTTTGTTATTTTTCCTTACGGTGCGCCGTTTTGTAGGTGTAAAATTACATATTGGGTTATTACCGTTGTTTAGATATATTTTAGTTTGTATTTCCATGAAATAAATATACTCTTTTACTTCGTGATCTACAAGATATGATAAATATAGTAATTTTGGATTTATTTTGCAATGATATTTAATTAATTGCATACTTTGATCATATAAAACAAAGCAAAACACACTTGAATATTTAGGTTTCTATGAAGTTTTCAAAACTTCAAGACCGTTTCAAGGGATCTAAAAATGTAGATATTTTGAATGTTAGGTAACTTTTAAGAATTTTAATAATTTCAGGTACGGTGTTCTCTCTCATCGTATTCAGCAAGATGTTGAAATGGCATGATTCGATGCTGGGCATCATTTCCACGATTAGCAAGCTCGTCGGCTCCTTCATATACTGCTTTGCGGCCACGGCAACCATATTCTACATAGGTTTGTAAATTATTCTACATAGGTTTGTAAATTATACTTTACTTTACTTTTTACTTTACTTTAGTACGAGTATATCCTATTTTAATTCACAAGTGCGATGCAAATTACCACTTAATGCTACTTCTGATCCACGACGCAAAACAGCCGTAACAATCAATAAAAAACCAACCAATAGGTCGCGGATATCTGGTTTTTCTAGGAAATTTTAGCAAAAAAAAGTAAGTATCTAATCGATGAGTTCGATCGAAGATAAAATTGCGCATTTTTAGAAGCAGTTTTCATATTGTTAGCTATGTGCTAAAATTATTACAATTTTTTATGGTGCGTTTTAGACTCATAATTCTTTAACATACGCCTTTTCGAAACAATTTTTTTTTGCTTCTTTTCGCTCTCCTGCAAACCCATGTAAGTGGCGTATGGCACACGTATTCTCACCCGACGAATTATTATAATGAAAAGCAGCTACGCTCTGGTGATTAAAAACTTGAAGAACCCACTGACATCTTCATTTTTTTAGGTATTTATAACTAAATTTACGTTTACTTACTTTAGGCTTCGTTTCCTGTAGTAGAATGAACAATAAAATATGCAAATACTTTTAATCTCTATATTATTGCTTAACATTGTTGTAGATGTCTCTATTTATTTTGTTTGCAATTAAGCTTTGTGAGTATCATATCGTAGCGTTATATAGAAGGAAATGAAAATACTGCTAAAGTTTCTTTGTAATACATGCACCTGGCAACAACAATTAATTGTAGAAGTATTTTTTTTTTTTACTTACAAGTGGCGGAACCTCCATAGAACTCGGTTCCCACCAGCTTGCCTACAATCCAGACAGAGAATTTTTCTTACACCACAATAAGGCAAAATTATCTCCGGCTTGCCTTCGTTTAATTTTGACGCGCCACCACTGATATTTACACAAGAATTAGGTATTCAATTGTGTGCTTCCACTATCTCACCAACCATCTATCCATATAATATTTACTTTTTCACACGCGCCAAATTACGTTACAGCTTTTTTTTTAATTATTTTAGTTTATTTTATGTAATGTGGTGTAATGTCTCCTGATCATTGAACTGTACCCACTTCTATGATGACCTTTATTTTTATGGAAGAGTGTGAACGCATACGTAGAAATAACCCATCGCACGTTTACTTTCAGAATAATATCCAAATAATCACGTTTTCCACCAAATATTAAGAGATTTTTCCATACAAACGCTCTCGACTGTTTCCTTCCTGGATTTTTAACCTAGGGCAATGATTTTATCTAATAAGATCAATATCCGTGCCGCTATGTTTTTTTTATGGATTATTTTATTTTGAAGAAACTTACAGCGCCTCGAAATTCGCAAAAACGGCTCAATGAATTGGTTGAAGAAAAAGGCGCGTCCGAAGTATAATCTTAAGTATAGTTAGCAGAGAAGCTTTCGATGATACCCTGTATTCATAAAAAAAAAAAACAGTTTTTATTTAAAATTATTACAAGCTTCTATTTAGTTTCACTTGTCCCGTTGTCTCTCTATCTATAATCCAATCATGCAAGTTCAATTTGACCCACTTCCTGGTTTCCAATGAAGCTGATAATTTGTATACATACGTCAATCGGATGACAATGCAATATATTATAATGCAATATGTTTGACGACCGGTCTGGCCTCGTGGGTAGTGACCCTGCCTATGAAGCCGATGGTCCCGGGTTCAAATCCTGGTAAGGGTATTTTTTCATGTGATGAGCATGGATATTTGTTCCTGAGTCATGGGTGTTTTCTATGTATTTAAGTATTTATAAATATTTATATATTATAATAATATATATCGTTGTCTAAGTACCCTCAACACAAGCCTTATTGAGCTTACTGTGGGACTTAGTCAATTTGTGTAATAATGTCCTATAATATTTATTTATTTATTTATGCCAAAAGGTGGCTATAGGAACTCTCACTGTCTTGTGATTGTGTTTGGGGTTGTTAGAATTGTCTCGATGAGTTGCCTATGGAAAGAAAAGTACAGTAAGCGATAATAGCTTGTACCAAAAAAATTTTTTTTTTTGCCATAAACTTATTTTTATTTCACAGCTCCTTTGGTGGAAATATTAAATGGAACAGCTCTTCTAGCGACGAGATCCATCATGTCCAAACTAGTGGCTCCTGATGAATTGGGTGAGTTTTAATTAAACATTTTAGTAGAATGGGTCCCTACTTTGTCTGTGGGTTTTTGTGGTTTACGTGCGAAAAATATAAAGTGAGAAGAAAACTTCAATCGCGTTGTTGTTTGATGGTTCCTCATATCAGCTGGTGGAATTTACTTTCGATACATCGAATAGGATATTATCTGGATTTGCATTGTAATAATTAATAATTTCTTTGCGTTGGTGTGGTGAATTTTTTTGTGTTACACTCGGTAGCAGAGTTTTTTGAACGCTTGTACCTTGAAACCCTCACAAAGCTCAAGATTCCGCTTGTAGAACCACTGGTTACACTCTTGGTTCAATTTTGGAATCTTTTGATTGCTTGGGTATCAATGGACACGAGAATTAAACAACATGGCCCCTCATAAAACAAATAACTACCTATTTAAGTTCCTTTTGGATATGAGTGTTCGATAAGTAAGAATAAGAAACCATTTATTGCCACACAATAAAAAAAACAGATAGGTCACAAAGTACAATGATTTACTTAAAAAATTGGCATGCGCAAAATGAACGGGCTCAGCATACGCTGCGTCAGCCATAAGCCGGACTGCGCGCTAAGTCAGACTGGTTTTTGTAATGTCGATCTTTTTTACAGGTAAAGTAAACTCCATATTTGGGCTGACTGAGAACTTGATGCCTTTGATTTACGTGCCGCTGTACACCACCGTGTACACCCACACCATGGAGGTACTGCCGGGCGCTGTGTTCCTCATGGGTGCTTGCATGTCCATACCAGCGATCGCTGTTTTCTCGTAAGTATTAAGGTTATATCCAAAACCCACAGCTTATAATGGTTACAACTGCAACCATAGAAACTACAAACAAACATTTAAACAAAATTAAGAAATCGAATTTAAACTGTCGTGAGACATACTAACATTAAAGTAATTCTACGGTTTACACTCACGTGTTTTTAGTCACTCGCGCGACATGTTTCGGAGTCTCCTTCCTCAAGCACTAACAGTGCGAGCATCGTTCACGACGGTCGTGTTTCACGTACTGGGGGCCTACCGCGAAAACCGAAATTCGCAAACTGCGGGAATCTTTATCTTTTACTCTCATTAAGACGTAATTAGTGACAGAGAAAACGCAACGCCCGCAATTAACGAACTGCGATTTTCGCGGTTGTAGTAGCCCTGCTCCGTGCCGCGTCGCACGTTGCGCGCGCGCGCTGAGAGAACCGGTTGGGGGAATGGGGAGGTCTTGCGCTATCGTAGTAGGCGGACATAGTGATGTGGTGTTTGATTTTGGGTCACTTATAGCGACAAACAGCACGAACTCACTATGTCCACTACACTGTCACCAGTCACTGGCCTTCTGCTGAAGGATCACTGGCTTCCGTGCTGGCGGCACAGCCCAGCCGCTATCTCGATTGAATTTAGGGCGGCGCGCAATCTGGATCGCTTCACGTATTTTACGTGGTACGTAACATTTTTCCCGTACCGGTAATCTCGCTTTGTCGAATCGAAGATAGTGCGACGTGCCTGTATCAAAGGACGTGGTCTGCCACTGCGGAGTTATTGCAGTCCATCTTCTTCACACTCCGTATGTGTTTTAACACATACACGACACGTTGCGTCCGGTTTATCCTATGTAGGATTTACCGCAATCGCACGGTATCTCGTATATGCCCGGGTTACCCAGCGGATCCTTGTCCTTTGGAGAGCGCAGCATAATTCAAATATTTACATTAGGACGGAAAACTATATTAGCATTAGGACAGTTTTATTTTAATATATTATACTAATATACAAAGGAAACGCACGGATCATGAGCCACGACTGACATACATTTTTATTGGAACATCAGAATTTAAATATTTCAAATAGCGAACTACTACAGACCATAAAGTATAAAATACAGTGAAACCTATTTGGTATTTAAGCACAACACCCCCACTAATACCAAATACTATAAATACCCTTTTGACCAACAAGTCTTAATAAACATTTAACACAAACCTAATTTTTTCATTAAATAATGATGTTTATTACCAGATAAACTCTTGGTCAGAATGTCTGCTGGCATCTCTGTCGTTTCTAAATATTTAAGATTAACTATCTTATCATTAATACAGTCACGACAGAAAAAATATCGCATATCAATATGTTTGGTGCGCTTGCTAAAACCATTGTTATATGACAGCTTGAAAGCACCCAGGTTGTCATTAAATATATCAACAGTGTAAATTGTATTTGTAATTTCATTTAACAAATTACGCAAATATATAGCCGGGAGGCCTATATTTGCCTACAGGCTTCGGTGATTCCCATCAACTCAGCTTCGGTAGAGCTTAAAGCGACAGTCTTCTGTTTTTTAGTCTCCCAAGAAACCGCACCCCCTGACATAGTAAAACACATACCAGTGTAAGAACGCCTATCTGCCGAATTGTTGCCCCAATCAGCATCTACAAAGCCAACTAGTTGGGAATTACCTGTCTTACAATACCTAAGACCTATATGCCTAGTTTTCTTGAGATACCTCAGCACTCTTTTAGCATAAGTCCAAGTTTCATTATTAAAGCAGTTATTGAATTGGCTCAAATAGCCTACTGCAAAAGCTATATCTGGCCTTGTGAGCACAGCAAGGTACATAAGGCTGCCAATAAGCTGTTGATAGGGTATATTTTTGTCACAATCACTTTTAGTACCGTTAATGTTCAACTTAGGTTCCAAAGGACTGTCAGCAGCCTTGCAATCAGTCATCTGAAAACGATCTAACAGTTGATTAATGTAATTTTCTTGACTGAGTGCAATGACCCCATTAGCCTTATCTAAACTTACAGTCATACCTAGACATTGCCTAACTTCCCCCAAGTCCTTAATCTTAAATCTGGAAGCTAAAGCGCCTTTCAATCTATCAGTTTCAACACTGTCATTTGAAAATATAAAGAAATCATCGACATACAAAGCAATGATCGTTTTTAATTCACCCTTATTCCTAGAGTAAAGACATGGTTCCAGTTTTGACCTCCTATAACCCATCTCAATAAGACTCTGGTCCACCTTCTTGTACCAGGCTCTTGAGGACTGCTTTAGCCCATATATGGCTCTCTTTAGCTTTAACACTTTATTACTCTGCATGTTAGGAAAACCTTCTGGTTGCTGCATGTAAAGCGTTTCCTCAAGATCCCCATTCAAGAATGCTGTGACAACATCAAGATGAGTTATGTCAAAACCAAGCTGAACAGACAAAGCAAATAACATTCGCAAAGTTGTATGCCTAACTACTGGCGAAAAAGTATCAGTATAGTCCATACCTTGTTTCTGCATGAAGCCCTTAGCTACCAACCTCGCACGAAAACGAACATTGTTATCACTGTCATATTTCTTCTTCAGGACCCACTTGCATCGTACTACTGTGCCACTCTTTGGAACGTCCACTAGCTCCCATGCTTTATTTTGCTCAAAACACTGGAGTTCTTCATCAACTGCCTTAAGCCACTGGTCCTTCTCTAGTCCACTTAAGGCTTCTTTCAGTGTCAAGCCACTAGCGTCATCTAGGACATCTGCATCTGCATCCTGGCATTTATTGGCAACACCATAAAAATCTGGAGCTTTCCTTATCCGAGTAGACCTTCTCGGTTGGTTAGTGGTTTCATCTGTGTCCTCATTTTCACTGCTTGGGATGTATGAGTCATCTTCAGGTTCTGTCATTGTCTTATCTGTCAAATACTCATCTTCTGTCAAAGTCTTATCTGTGATATACTCCTCTTCTGTAGATGAAGGTTCCCCCACTGAAACTGAACTCTCATCTGAGACAACATCCTCTACCACCTTTTCAGGTTCTGTTAGCTGGTCAGTAACTGGTAATACAACATCAGTCATCTCATCTTCCATTATGATTACATCTCTGCTAGTTGTAATACACTTAGTTTCAGGGTTGTATACACGGTAACCTTTGATTCCATCAGGGTATCCCACTAGAATGTGCTTGACAGCTTTCCGATCCCACTTTAACCGCTTCTCTTTAGCCACATGTACCATCACGGGACTGCCAAATATTCTTATATGGCTGACATCAGGCTTGTCACCTGTCCACATTTTGTAAGGTGTCTTGTTATTGAGTCCTGCAGCTATAATGCGGTTCTGCAAGTATACAGCTGTGTGAGTACTTTCAGCCCAGAATTCCTTTCCTAGCTTAGCCTCAAATAGCATACATTTAGCTTTCTCAAGGACCGAACGATTCCTTCGTTCACAGAATCCATTGCTCTCGGGTGTATAAGCATTAGTTTTTTGATGAATAATGCCATTTATTTTAAGGAATAGGTCAAACTCACGATTGCAAAACTCTTTGCCTTGATCACTTCGGATTGCTTTAATAGTTTTGTTAGTCTGGTTTTCTGCCATCATCTTAAATTCCTTAAATTTATCTAAAGCTTCACTTTTGTGTCTAAGGAAGTACACAAAGGTCATTCGGCTGTAATCATCCACAAATAATAGGAAAAATCTGGAGCCACCCATTGACATCTGTTCCATAGGACCACAAATATCCATATGTATTAGCTGTAGTACCTCCTCACTCCTTGTACCCTTGTGATTAAAAGGAAGCCGACTCTGCTTGCCTTCACAACAAACTGTACACGAGGCTTTACTTATCTGCGATTTATCATCAAATTTCAAGCCGATAACCGCATCAGGCATTTTATTTAAATAGTTATTGCAAATATGAGATAATCTTTTATGCCATGTGTTCCTGGAAACCATCACTGAAGCCACAAATGCGCTTTCTGGCATTATCAACTTGTAGACTCCATTCTGTAATACTGCCTCTGCCACTATCTCATCACTTTTGTTGACAATACTGCAGCCAGTCTTGGAAAACAAAACTTTTTTGCCGTTCTTTATAAGTTCGCTGACTGACAACAAATTTGTGGCCAATTCGGGAACACACGCTACGTCTTTAACTTTTACATCGAACTCAAATTCATCCGTTTTTGTCACTAAGTCGCAGTCTCCGGTACATACAACTGTCATCTTCTGATTATTTGCAACAATAATCTCCTTATTGCCATGATACACTATATTTTTTAACCACTCTTTGTTTACAAACAAATGCAGGCTCGCACCGCTATCCACATATATGTCGTCTTTACTAAAATTTCCGCTTAAGAATATAGCACTAAACGCATGCGATTGCTTTCGCGTGGTTTTCTTATCACTCGCGGCATTTTTTTCATTGTAAGTGCACTGATTCTTGTAATGGCCGGTATTTTGACACTTGAAACATCGAATGTGAGACTTCGAGCCGCCATCTTTTTTTATCGCGCCGCTTCCGCTGGGCATAGACTGCGCATAATTTTATTTTTAGGTTGCCACTTCTGCGCACTAGCGAACGCGCCGGAAACGTCAGAATTTTCGTTCGAATCTGTTTCCATGTCTAATAATTTTGTCTTGATGACATCGGTTGAAATTTTAATCCCGGAATGCTCAATAGCCATTATCATAGGAGAGTATTTTTCTGTTAATCCTGCTAATAATAAGCATCCTATCCACTCATCACTGATGTCAAATCCGGTACCTATTAGTTTCTGCCCGGTCTCGACTATCTGAGTTACATATGAAGTCATGGAACTGCTGCTTTCTAGGCGAATTGATATTAAATAGCGTAGGAGACTAATCCGTCTCGCAAATCCTGCATCATCAAATAAAGCCTTCAGCTTATCCCAGAGCTCTTTAGACGTTTTCACATTTTTAATATGTACGAATAACGCCGAGTCAATGGTCATGATTAACTTAGCTTTTGTTTTTGCATCATCAGCGTCTTCTATTTTCTTGTCGGCTTCTGGTTTAATGCAATGTCGCATCCCCTCCAACACAAGAAAATTTTCCGCCGCAAAAGTCCACTCCCCATAGTTCTCGCGCCCCTTTAACTTCGGTACATTCACTAGGTAATTCGCGGAACCCATTATCAATCACTGCTAAACTGCTTCGATAATACACTGGCACCACTACACCACCTATTCCCGATTAATTTTACAAATTAAAAGCCCATAACCTAATATACAAAGGAAACGCACGGATCATGAGCCACGACTGACATACATTTTTATTGGAACATCAGAATTTAAATATTTCAAATAGCGAACTACTACAGACCATAAAGTATAAAATACAGTGAAACCTATTTGGTATTTAAGCACAACATATACGAAAATATTAATTTTCTTTTTTTTTCAGCTGGCTATTATATGAACACAGAAAAGGAGTGCGTCGGATAAAAAAAGAAGAAAATGGGGTTACAGAGCCTCTTAACGGGGCCGTGGAAATCCCTTTAAATAAAGTTAATAATGAAGCTAGTTAAGTAGCTCAGTGCCATATATAATAATAGTGTTTGATTATTATTTTTTTACGACGTAGGTACATAAGTTTTTAAACTATTAAATATTAATACTAATATTTATTTTATTTTATATCATTGAAATGTTCGCAATGAAAAACCAGCCAGGATAATATTAAGTTTTATATTAATAAGTAAATACTTTTGGATGGAACTATTTACGTTTATTCAAACATAAGTAGTCTATAGGGGCGGAAGTAGGGGCAAGATTCCATACGAAGTGATTTAGTTCTTAATAAATACATTTACGTGACTGCTACACAATGAAAGGCATTAAAATACGAGTGTAGGTTTGTGAAAAGAGCTTCATACATTTCACGAAATATCACAGTGTTAATGTCTGATATTGTACGGTTACATACACTGCTTTATCTACACACATATTAAAAGCTCTCTATGATGTGTTCAGGAACCGCGTGTTACGGCCGCCATTGTTGATTACCCTGTGTACAGTTGACATTTAATTTCGAATAAAACTTCATCTCGACTGATTCTAGAAATTATGTCAACTCAAATACTTTTGTTTTTCAGAGATGTTTGAAATTCGAATGCCATTAATACATCGATTATGCAATAATAACATTTTCACATTGTTCCGATAACAATAATTTATCTTTTTAACGGTCGTAACTTGCGATTTTTGAACGCATAAAAGAGGATTTATGTGTGTAGATAAATATATTAAACACGTGCCATTCGTTCCAATACTAATAACAATTTTCAGTGTAATTTCATTATAATAGCGTGACCATGAATCCATTAAAAATATTATAAATTTCATTGCCAGTACTGTTAGTGCAAGTGTAACGTGAACACATGGCGGAAAGTCTTGTAAAATCACACCATAATGATTCAAATAATACTGAAAATTGTCGACTTGAAAAGAAGAATATTGATGCATTCAAAATTTTCCTATCGAAATTGCAGACTGCCACATACGAACCTGTGGTGTTTTTATATCAAACATGTTACATGATAACAATCGCCACTTCCCAAAACGTGATGTTAGAGAAAGCGTGTAGAGTGAACTTAAACCTTGGTGACGATATCTGTACCTCTCTCAGACTTCAAAACCAAAGTGAAAGTCTCAAACATCACGAAGAAATTCTGCAGAAATACGTAGCGCCCAGTGTCACCCTGCGCACGTACACGATACTTAGTGTACCGTGTATCCTACTACTTTTGACAGGGTTCTTCAGCGATAACACTGGGTATAGAAAGATAATACCAATGATCCAAATAGTGGCACAGATGCTCATATGCGTGAACAATTTGGTGCAAGTTTATTTTATGAAAGGAACTGGCCTGTATTTCTTCGTGGCAGCTGAAGCGTTGTTGGAAGGCTTGGGAGGAGGATATGCATCTGTGCAGATGACAGCATTTTCTTACGTGGCGAAAGTAACGAGCGTGGAAGAGAGAACATTCAGGATCGGTCTGTTATACTTTGCTCAATCAGTAGCTGTTCCAGTGGGTCTGGCGATTGGTGGTCCCTTACTGAAACATTATGGTTATTACTGGTGCTACAGTTTGTCTGGATGTTTAAATCTCATCAATTTTATGTATAACTTGTATTGGATCAAAGAAGCCAAAAGAAGTATTGAGCAAAAACAGGTAAGATTTTAATTTAGGTAGTTTACCACGTGTAAGTTCATTCCACCCACCATAATGTAATAAATTAGATGCACATTTGTACAAACATAGCACAAATGGTATGGATACTACGTCTCAAAAATACCTCTATTCGTTAATAGCTTAACAAAAAGTTATAATATATCTCTACAGCGCCATTTCTATTACGATCGCATAACCATAGGGTAATTAGTTTAGGCCTTAATGAACACACTTTTATAGGTTTTATACAAAAAGTACCATTTTTATTTTTCCTTATAAAATAATTCATCAACTACTAATAATAAATAATAATAAATAAATGTTTATTCAAAAAACAAACCTTAAAACTAAATCACAACTTCCGCCAAACCAGAGTATGGTTGAAAGATTTTAACAGTATATTCCGGATCGTATTTAGAGTTAATACCAATTTAAAAAAATCGTATTTTATTGTGTTTCAGTGCATAACGGGTTTTTGATGGCGATGTCACCACAATTGGACTTAGTCTAGACGTCCTTAATGACAGATATCAAAGTAACAAGGAACACTTAGAATAGACTAGTTTTCACGAAAAAAAAATGTACTGATTCATATTAACTCATAAATGTTCCAAGAAGAACGTGACTTATTATGTATATAAAACACACAAAAAGTAAAAAAAAAACAATTTTTTGGTGAAAAGGACTTAAATTTGTATAATAGTTAGCCGAAGTTTGGACGTAATTAGAAGCTTTTGGACTGAAATCATATCAGTCTCCAAGAATAAAGGGTATAAGGTAACCAAACTGGTTCCAGCACGACGGCCGAGGATTCGTCTACTTTCTCCGCCTCTTCTTTGACTTCACGAACATCAGGGAGACGGTGCGCGTCGTGTTTAAAAGGGGACCGAACAATCGACGCATACGCATCTGTATCATGCTGGCCATAGTCAGCATCCTTTATGGACCTGCGTATGGTGAGCCTATGATGTTTACACTCAATCGTCTCTGTAACTATAGAATTCAGATTATTTGACAAATTTCGGTAACCGATTATTTTTCATTTTATGTGCAATAATTGTTGGTTCTTTATCATACATTTTGAAAGGAAAAAATATATAATAAATGCAGGGATCCGACGGCTAATGCAAACTTACATTTCGACATCAAAATTATATCTAAATGATGTAAAGGCGCGCGTGCGTTTCGTCCATTATTGTCCGTACACATGGCGCATGGGCGAATAGTAACAAAATGGATGTAATTTTATTATTATGATTTATTTTGATATCAAGTGTACGTTTGGATTAGCTAAGTTGCACATTGTCTAAAGACCAACTATGGATTGAACCTTGCATTTTTAGACGAGATCGTCTCGGTCAGAAAGCGGCGACTGCGTAACATTAAGAGCACTTAGTATTATCACCTTCTACAAACTGAAAATTCAGAAACCTGACTAACAATATAAATACATTTTTTTGATAGAAACTTGTAATAATTACAGGGGAACTATCCGTAATATACATGTCAACGAGGTACCGGTTCGGTTGGGATGAATTGCAGTTCAGCATCTACCAGACATACAATTTTGTTACTCACACCCTTGGTAAGTAGGTTGTTATTGACTTTATTTTTAGAATACGAATAATAGTAGTCCATATCAATACCACACAATAAACTTCATGTAGTATTCTATTCATTGCAGTAATTATATCTAATATATAAATAATAAATAATAATAAATATTATAGGACATTATTTACACAAATTGACTAAGTCCCACAGTAAGCTCAATAAGGCTTGTGTTGAGGGTACTTATACAACGATACATATAATATATAAATATTTATAAATACTTAAACACATAGAAAACACCCATGACTCAACTAACATAACATCATTCATAACTTCTTTAAACCAAAGCATAACGGTGATGAAGCTCTGTTCCGATAAACTGGGTTTTCTTTTAAAACCATCTCCATACAAGGATTGATTTTCGGATATCGAAGAGCTCACAGTAGAAAAGTTAAATGCAAGAAATATTGATTGACGTAACTAAAATTAAACTCACAACAGAAATGCCGAAAAATATGCCGATTTCGTATATTGATATAAAATTAATTATGAATTGTCTAATATTCGTTTATGTGACTGCTATGTAATGAAAAGCGTTGCAATACGAGAGTAGGTTTTTGAAACGAAATGATAGCGAGTTTCATAAAAACGTCACACGCACGTTGTGAGTATTTTAATGTATAATTATGTACATTTACATTCATTAGTTTTTCCTACACACATACTCTCCCTATGATGTGTTTAAGAACTGCGTGTTACGACCGCCATTGCGGCATTTAGTCACAAACTAAATAAAACGTCATCTCGTATGATACTAAAAATTAGGACAAATCAAATTTCTTCGTTTTTTAGGGAAGTTCGAAATTTGAATGTCGTTATTAAATCGATATGTACGTTATTATTGCACAATAATAACATTTTCACAGATAAGCAATTTGTTGTAACTAAACAGTTTATCTTTAGGCTGGCCATAATTTGCGGTTGTTGAACGCATCATAAGGGATTTATTATATGCAAGTAGGTAAAACCTTTTAGCCGATAGTAGCCATCTAACATTGCAAAGTGACATTGCGAAATGATAATTTACTATGAATAATCATTCGCGTATATATTTAACAGATATCACGTTATCAGTAGGTAAGTATACAAAAACACTTTTTATCTTATTTATAATTCGCCAAACTATTTTTGACATACTACTACTTACTATAACCAAAGAGAATTGATTTTATCAGAGAGGTAAAGTGTAAGTAAAAAACGTACCTCTTAATTTGACGTCCAAAACAGATGGCGCTGTACTGCGCCATATGTTTTGTGGTCACTGAATTGTCAAACGTCAATTTTTGTCAATCAGAGTCACCGCAAAATGTATGGAGCGCTACAGCGCCATCTTGTTTAGGTACCTGTCAAATTCTAGGCACAAAATTGGCTATAAATCTGTGCTATAAAGCCACGTATAGTTGGTGTCATCCACGATGACGCGCAGATTTGTTAAAACTAACCTTTAATGACATGAGAATACGATTCAAGGCACGCGTCTTCGTGAATGACACGATCTATATTCACTATAAACATTTTTGTTTATAAACCAGTTTTATAAACAATGTTTTTATAATGGGTACCTAGTTACTATAACTACATTTTATGAGAAACTTTGTTTACCAACACTGTTTATGATTGAATACGTGGTGGTGGTGTATGTATACCCTGTATTTACGAGTACATTTTAAAATATTATGACTTATTGCGTGTACAACGTAATTTTATATTTTCGAAGCAATAGCTGAAGCAATAAGAAAAGGGGTGTTTACCGTATATTGCATAGATCACTGGAGGTTTTTATTATTTTTTATTTAGTAAGCATTTAATGTTATTAATTGACTTACATTATAATAATACACGTATAGTGATATTTTAACTTCAAAGTATATAACACAAATAAAAAAAATAACAAAAAACATCAGGCGGGCCGTATGCATGTTTGCCACCGACGTAGTATAAAAGAAATATTTTATTTTATTCCCACACTGTTCTATTCATTTGAGTTGGTTATGTTATCAAAAAAAAGAAAAAACAAACATTTATTTCAGATAGGTAACCAAGATCCATACATGTCAAATGTCATGACTTTAGAATTAATTGGAAATACCACCATAAGAATATTACAATAAATTAAAACGACAAAAAATTTAATGAATATAATTTTAAAAAATAAATCACACACATTAAAATAAATTACGTGACATAAGACACACCCATTGCTTGAGACTGTCTACCTACTATTTATTGATATAACAGTTTCACATCCTATCAGCAACGACTTTAACAATGATATTGTGACTATCCCTCAACCAGGTGGTTCCAGGTGGTGGTAGTGGTCACAGGTCTGCATCTGTGCATTTTCATTTTAATTTGTACCTTAAAGCGCGAATTAAGTTATGCTTGTCACATATTACTGTCACTCCTGCTCATAGTGTTGTGTTCCTGCCAGTGAGTAAGGTGGCCAGAGCTCAATGAGGGTGCGGAGTATTAGGGTCGAAAACGTGCATGTAACTCCTCTGGAGTTGCAGGCGTACCTAGGCTACGGAGAGCGCGGATCAGGCAGGCCGTATACTTGTTTGCCACCACGAAGTATAAAAAAAAAACTGTAAAATTCCAGACAGAATGTGTATGGAGTTTGACATTAACCATCAGTTTTGTAACAATTGCTAACTGGCTGTTAATCGTACACAGTTAAGTGAAAACGCTCATTGAAGCGTACTTTTTGCGCATTAGGTATGGAAAACCATCCACAAACACCACGTTATAAGATTCCACTTGGGTAAACAACTCAACCGTTTTAGGTACGGTGTTCTCTCTCGTTGTATTCAGCAAGATATTGAAATGGCACGATTCCTTGCTGGGCATCATTTCCACGATAAGCAAGATCGTTGGCTCCTGCGTATACTGCTTTGCGGCCACGGCAACGATATTCTACATAGGTTTGTACTTAATTCAATTCAATTCAAATGATTTATTTGTAAACATAGGTAGTACATTCAAAATAAATATTTATAAATTATTCTTTATTTTTAATTGGTATTCTCAGGTACCTGCAACTATGTTTACTTGCAAATTACGAGTATGGTTCCTCTAGTACCAGGAACAAATGATTATACAAATATTTTTTATCTGTTAATGTTAATACTATGCAATCATTGTTGTAGATATCCATATTTATATTATTTGCTTTTTAGTTTTGTGAATACAAAAAACCGGCCAAGTGCATGTCAGACCACGCATAATGAAGGGTACCTTCGCGGCACTTACTTCATTTTAATTCGAAGATAAGTCTTGGAAATAACTCATTTAATATAACTTTGCTGGATAGTATTTATTAAGTCGTATTTCTAATTATTTAAATCATTTTTGCAGGCGCTGTGCAAAAGTTAGAAGGAAGGGCCACGTTATTTTCGATTTTCAAAGCGATTACTTAATTTCAAAAGTATCTACTCAATCAATAAACACTCTTGGCAACCTTAATATTATTTTTAAAGATCCGTCGACACACGTTGATTTCTACAGCACTTGGTCCTACACGCACTTGGCCGATTTTTGTTTTAGTTAACTAGTTATAACTATCAAAGTCCAATGTTTTGAAGATATGCGTACGAATTTTTACTAAGTAGGCAACTACACTAGAACTACGTCGTTGTGACGTCAATTCACTACATATTTAAGTAGGCTGTTATTTGTCCAGATTTTACGATAAAATTAATGAATTCGAGGACGTGATTCTTCTGATAAAAATGATTATATTTCACAGCTTCTATGGTGGAAATCTTAAACGGAACGTCTCTTCTAGCAATGAGATCTATCGTGTCAAAAGTAGTGGACCCAGAAGAATTGGGTGAGTGGTAATTTTAATAGAATGGGCTTCCTAGTTATGTCTGTGATATTATAATTAGGCACGATTCTTATAATCGGTATTTTACTATAATAATAATCATATTATAGCAAAAGATTTCTCGACGCCATTCAACAGTAAAGTCATGAAATGTCATTAATACAATGAATGCATCCTGAACCAAAACTAGCTACTGAAACTATCTCGTTCTTTATATCTAGACTGAAAATAAATATTATAATTGAATAACAAAAGATAACTTAAAATAGCATTACAATGGCAATCCCCATCATTATTTCTTCGCAGTTTATCTTAATCTAGCTATAAATTATGTGTCTTCTAGATAGTGACGTCACTGCAAAAGCAAAACAACTGGATGTTATAACTCAGTACCTGTTATTTATTTTACTATTTATTATTATATTAAACTTTATTGCACAATAAAAATAAGTACAAATGGCGGACTTAATGCCTTAAGGCATTCTCTACCAGTCAACCATAGGGCAAAACAGAAAATCTCGAATGTGGGTGCAGTGAGAAAAATAATTCAAAAGAAATGACAATTATAAAAGTAATTTTAAAAAAACTATTTAAAATGTTATCTTTTTTAAAACTGTTATCTGTTAACAAGCTGACATATTTGAACATTTCTTTTATTATAGTTGTACACGAGCTCCGAGGATAGTATAGAGGAGCCACCCTGTATAGTGTGTATGTCGACGGCGGGGTTCGGAATCGTTTTTTTTTTTTAACATCGAAATAGCTTAATATTTTTTAATTATTTTAAGCCGGATCCCTTTCTTTCGCATAATAATCGAAAGTCATAATGTAATGATAGTCATATTATCATTAGTCATAACTCTGAAACCGTTACCTTTTCAGGAATTTCCTTAGGTTATCCTATAGATAGGTTAGGTTTGTTTTATGGCAATCCTGAAAATTTACGCTTTTCTGAAAATAAAAATCAAATTTTGACTAACGAAAATGCGGACAAACAATACATTATGACTTATAACGTTATGGGAAACAATAGAGATCCATTTTAAGCTCTGATGTATTTAATAAACCAAAGAACGAAAAATAAATGTCCGAGCTTTGATCAGCGGCCGATCGGTAAGATCAGGCAGATTGTAATGTTCTTGTGTAAGTTTGACGGTAGTCACATTAAATCAATAGGTAGGTATGCTAGGTTCGTTAGGTTGCTTCAGATGCCCGAAGGGCAAACTTTCCAGAAGTAGGAGCCCAGCGTAGGGCTCGATTCAGGGAACGAGACAAAGATTTTCACGTTTACAATATGCCTAGCAATTTCATGATCTGCCTGATCTTACGATCGGCCGCCGACATAAACACAAATATAAACACAATCATATTCTGTAGGTATTACGCTAGGTTTCCTTACGCATAAAAGTATGTGTGAGTTCAATCGCACAGTAAGCTGAAAATAATTAAGCGTATTCTTTAGTACAGTCACGTCTGAAAACATCGACACCATCGAAGTGCCCAAAAATATGTATACATGACTTTATGGTAGTGTATACATATTTTTGACACTTCGTCCGTATCGATATTTTCAAACGTGACCGTACCTATTTGGGAAAAAAGCATCGATAATGGAGTTTATCGATACTAAAACTCCCTACATTCTATTAAATTTTGCCCCCTCAATTCCACTGTTTCACAATGAACATACCGTACGGTTTCATTAAAATTTGTCGACTTTATTTTTCTTCTTAAAGACTGTTAATATTAAAACGTCGTACATACTTACACTTACTGACTGACATCACTAACGATGACTATGTATGCAATTCATATCGTCTGCTTGTAGCTGAAAGTAAATTAAAAAATATGGTCATGAGACTGACTTAGTTACATAAATCAGTCAGGTTTTCAAAATACTGAAAAATTTACTTAACTTGGGTATATCATTTTTCCAGGTAAAGTAAACTCCATATTTGGGCTGACTGAGAACCTGATGCCTTTGATCTTCGTGGCCGCTGTACACCACCGTGTACACCCAAACCATGGAGGTACTGCCAGGTGCTGTGTTCCTCATAGGAGCTAGCACGTCTGTACTAGCAGCGGCTGTTTTTTTGTAAGTTAACAGAAGCGGGTAGAGCACAACCAAAAACATGAAGTTTTATTCATTAAATTATACGAGTTTTGCCAAAAGTACAAAGTAAGCATGAGAAATGAAAGGGGGTCACTTGGAAAGAAAATTTTTCAACCTATTTTCATTGCTTTTTCCTATTAAATTTCCGCGTAGAAATCGTTAAACATAAGATTTCCAAACACTATTTCCCCCTTAGGGAACGATTTATGAGACAAAGTCTATTATATTTTTCTTATACTACGTCGGTGGCAAACAAGCATACGGCCCGCCTGATGGTAAGCAGTCTCCGTAGCCTATGTACGCCTGCAACTCCAGAAGAGTTACATGCGCGTTGCCGACCCTAAACTTGCCCCCCCCCCCCCCCCTTCGTTATTATCTATTCAATTTATTATTCACTTGAAAATTATCTGTGCGTCAGATTTCTTTTAAATTCCAGTCCTGCAGCGTCATAAATAACATAAATTTGTATCATGGAAACAAGACTACTATGCAAATTAACTTACGGCCCGATTCAAAGAATGATTAAGGACACGTTTAAGATCTTGGAAAGATCTTTAAATGATCTCTAAACACCATGTCAAAATTGACGTTTATTTCGATTCCGCTGTGATCCCAATAAGATCTAAGTGACATTGGTTGCCCGAATCGAGCTGCTTCTGTCAATTATACGACATACAAACGATAATATATTATACATTATTAGACATACATACTAAGATAATATTTATAACTAGCTGTGCCCGCGGCTCCGCCCGCGTGGTATTCGGTCTGTGTCAGTAACCGGCTCATTCACCGCTAATTTCTCTGCCTCTCCCCTGGAGGTGGAACTTGAAGTAAAGTTGATAGATGGATACGCTAGAGGACTGTAGTCTAGATAAAATATTTTACAATTAGGTACCACTTAATAAAACTACACTCCAAAATCAATTGTTATTTTTTTCAAATTCGTCCTTATTAAAATTTTTGACGTGATTTAAACGACATAGAGTAGTAGATGTATATCGGACAATACAGTTCCACTTTTGTATTTTTTTTACGTCCTTGACTGTACCTATCCAAATCATGTCCATGGAAAATATCATCCAAATCGATGCTCCAGACCAATCAGTCTAAGCATGAAATGGTAAGAAATATACCCATAGAAATTCATACTTCCGAACACAATCGAATTTAGGTGTAATACCTATTAGTTAGAAGTAGGATTAGAGGAAAGGAGAATACTCGTAGAAATCAAAAACTTGAGGCCGAGTATTTACATTTTGTTTACAGTTATGTTTATATATGCACAACTAAATGTATACATATAATTATATCTACAGTTACATACTAATAAGTAGGTATGTAATAGTTATTTACATAACATTGACATTTTACAATATTTATTTGTACACCACATTGCGAGTTTCCCCGGCGGGCATCAGCACGAATAGCTCCGTGCAGCTGGTAATGCGCGAGCACGCCACGTAGAGGCTGCCCGTGCGAGAAGCAGCCCGTGCACAGGTCCACGCCAGCGGCGCGCAGCGTCCTGCCTCTGCGACTTATTGATGTTCATGGCGAAGCAGACGCTCACGGAGAACTGTAGGCGCTTGAAGTGGAACGGGAAATTGCTCAGGATGAGGGGGATGCGCGGGATCAACACGACTTCTGCGGCGCCGCACCCCGTCAGGATCTGCACCTCAATGAGGTTTCCGCTGCAGCTGCACTACTTTTAGCTGAGTTCCGTTGCATAACTTCGGAGGCGACAATTCCGAAGAAGCATGATTGGAACTCCAACTTTCAGGGTTAATGTGTGTGCTGGGAGTCCTGAAGCACTCAATGAGCTAAGGAACTCTACCGGGTATGTTGTGACATTGCCTTCATCCAAGACAGTGTTAATGGAATTATATACTGCATGTTCACCTTCGATTTCCTGCCTGCTCATTTTTCTGCGTGAACATGGACCGTTCCTCTATGGGCGTGAGTATGGATCTCTCACAAACCCAAGGATGGCTCAGGTCTCCGTGCACGCTACGAATGAGGTTTTCAATGGATGGAACGATGCTGCATAACGTCTCTGGTAGTTACTATTCGCTATAGTTTCGTAACCTCCGTTCCGTTGCGAGACTTTGGTGAAAGGTTCGCTTTTTTTCGGGAAGGTATTTTCAGTTTTTAGTTCTTATGGCATTTTAACGCGTATAAAATGCGTGTCCCAAATCGTTTGACATTTACACCGCAAACATCAGAGAATTTTTTTTTTTCATAGTACCCACCTTAGTAGCCATTATTAAGTGCTTAAAAGAGGCGATACGTATGAATATGGATACGATAAAATTACGATTAGGTAATTCATGACGGAGAAAATATTTTTTTTAAATAATTATGCAGTTATACGCGTGTTGATATGTGTGTTGATTTTGCCACCATTTAATTGTGTAAGTAAACTCATTTTTGACCGACTTCCAGATTTCAAAAGGAGGAGAATCGAGGGAACTCTTCAAATATGAAAGTCATACATATAATGATTTTTGTATTTTTCTTTAACAAATCTAGCATTTACATTTTAAAAAGTGACATTTGATGAAGTGGAACTGCTGATGATGATCAGAATGGAACTCTTCAACGATACACAGTACACGTTTGGCGATTTGTCCTCTTCGCTGTGTTTGTTAAGTAAATTAGATTTTCAAGACAAATTTTTGTCAAGTTCGAGTTCTGACGATGGGGTCCATGAGCAATCGAGGGAACTCTTCAAATGTGAAAGGCATATATATAGTGATTTTTGTATTTTCATCAACAAATCAAGTATTTACATTTGTAGAAGTGGAACTGTTCATGATGAACAGAATGGAACTCTTCAACGATGCATAGTTCACGTTTGGCAATTTGTTCTCTGTGCATGTTTGTCAAGCAGTTAGGTTTTCAAGATACATTTTTATATTTCTATCCTATTTAGTTTTTTTTATAATTATCTGGTGCTTTATTTCATGCATGGTGTGAAATAATTTATCTTAAATACAGTCGAATACTCTATTGCGGGTATCTTACCAGTCAATCATAGGGCAAATCTGAAATGTGTCAAGGTGGGTGCAGTGACAAAAAAAAAATGTTACCTCCTTTTCTACATAATTAGGCGTAGGACGCTGTCTTTTAATTTAATTGTATGAAATCAAAAATCAACAATAATCGTTCTTTCACCGATCTACCTCATTGAAGTCGGTTTTTTTCTTTTCTTCTATCTTTAGAGTTAATTTGACAAAATCCTTCTTCGGTGGCTTAATTTCAGCACCATATCTGTTAGTTTAGCAGGGTACTCGATACTCGTAGCACATATTTGTTGTAAAAGTTTGCACCTCCTTCCTAAGTAGCGCCATAAGATTCAGGTGCAAACTTAACTCAATCGAGTGTAGTGGCTACCCCCCCTTCTAGCGGTTGAATTTTTATAGCCTATAACTTGGCCGGGCATTTTCTCGACAGATTAGTAAAGTTTGCATCAAAATCCGTTCAGCCGTTTTCACGTGATGCGAGGTCAAATAAACAGACAAACAGAAAAACAGACAAACAGACAAAAATTCTAAAAACTGTTGGAACGTGTTCTGTTAACGATTCTTAGTATCCCCAGGCTACTTTTTTTCGAATATCTTCCATGTACAGACTTTCGACCCCCTTCAGCTTTATTATATGTATAGATGACAGTTTGAATATCTTTAATACACAGTGATATAAACACACAAATCTTAACCTCAATTAAACTCAATTAAACACCTAACCTAGCATACACTAAAGACTACATACATAATAATTAAGTAAAAACTAACTCACGTACTACCTATATAAAATAATTTAAACTTAAATTATCTGTTTTCAGCTGGCTATTTTATGAACACAGAAATAAAGAACTGAGTCGATTAAATAAAGAAGAAATTGGTGTCACAGAGCCTCTGAATGGTGCCGAAGCAATACATTAAATAAAGATAATCATGAAGCTTGTTGAAAAGTTAAGTGTCATGTAGAATAAATACTTATATTGTAGAAATGTTATTTGTAAGTGAGTCAAATTGTCGTGTTGTAAACACAATAAATAATCAAACCAATAAATGTTCATATTTTAATACATGTAAATAAATAATTTCGAATAAAACCACATATTTTTTGTTTTTGATGATTTTGTTATTATACGTGCAAACATCGTCAAACCGATTTTTTTGTTGCGAGTAAGAGTTATAAAGTAACCGATCGAGTAAATCAAAAACTTTTAGCTGAAGAGCACAGCTTAAATCCCTTCAGAAACTGTCCGACTTCTGCTCAACCCAGGGAGATTAGCGCTGTTAGTTATGCGACATTAGGGCTACAGTCCATTAAGCTATAGAGTCAGACAAGATAAGTTGGCAGCCATTTTGATAGCCCTAGACAGTACAAGTGTTAAGTAAAACGTCATGATTTCATAGAAGTTTGACAATTAAAATAACCCTTGCCCCGTCTGGGTTATCAAAATCATTGCCAATTATCTTGATTTGAGTCTAGCACACAGCGGACACACCATTCGTTTATACGGAAACTGAGTATTTGAACAGTTTTTTTTAAAGGGCTTATTTTTGTATGGTTTTCATAGAGAACTAGAAAGAACCTTTTAAAAGATACTCCTTTTTTACCTCTAGCGGCCCACCATACAAAAAATATTCCCATTATAGACCATGAAAGTAACTTTCAAACAACTCTAGAGCTCTCTTCAGTTGTCACCACAGCAATAATGGTGCAACAGTAATGCAACTGCCGTTGCCACTCGAGTGTCATCTTTAGTCAAATATTGCACAAACTGCAAATTCTTTTAGGTTACCATAATAATTACACCAGTTTTCAATTATAAAAAATACCCGTAGCACCTTATAACGTGTTTGTGTGAAGGTACTGTAAAGAGAGGCGGCCTATTAGGGAAGGTGTCGTCGATTTAAACACTCATGAATTGAAATCTATTCATATATATTTTTTTACTATTTTTTATTTCTTTTAGCTAAAATTACATAACAACTAATACTGATGGCTGCCTCTTTTGGAGTGCCGATACCGGTACGCACATCCTTTTGCATGCGGGGCGCATCCTTTTTGTCTGACAGCGACCGCCAGTTCTCAATTCAATTAAATCTACTGCCTGTCACCTCCATCGACTAAGACTGTTGTAAAGGTGGCAAACCTCTTTGTTTTTGATTAGCCTATTTGTGTGTCCCTCTGTTGGGCAAGGGCCTTCCCTCTCGCTTTCCAATCCTCCCTGTGCTGAGCAAGATCCCACCAAAACCTCTACAGTACAAAAATTACGTAACGTAGTTAATTATTTACGAGTAGTTCCCGAAACAATTAAATTAAAATGGCGACATATAAAGTCCATGTAAAAACATAATAAATACACGTCCCATACAATTTGTAACCTAAACTTTAGCGCTAAAAAGGGATTTTGAAGCTATAAATGTCAGTATATAATGGATAGCGGGCCTTAATACCTAAGTAAGCTCACTTGCCGAAAACATTAAGTCCAAACTCAGAACTTTAGCGCAGTTGCACTTAAGTTATGGATATCTTATGGTTTAATTTTGAACATGAATTAGAGTTAAATCTGGACAAAGTTAACTGTTTAATTATCTCGAATTTGAAGCAATCTGAAACGGGAAGTTTTGCAGATACATGCTTTCAATTAATCAAACTTTGAGTAGGTATTATGACTCCATCAATACTGTCATTGATTCCGTTAACGGTCAAGGTGAGACCCGTTATTATAAAAACATAAATATTCAAAACTAGTTTAACAAGGCAAAATTATCCTCTAGGGCTGCTAGAGCAGGAAACTGTTAGACGTAGAGACACCAATACAATAATAATAATAGTAAATAAGTTTAGGCAGGTTGTGATAAAACGTTGTGACCGCGCCAAGATGGCAGGCGGACAAGTTTTAAATAAGGCGTGGGTGTACTTGTGACGCATCTAGACTTGCAAGTGAATGATCACTGATGATGGGACTAGGGTAGCAGTTTAAGTTTACCAAGGTGCGGATATGCTTGTTTGTTCACCGAAGTTAGTCTTGTGGTGAGAGTGTTCAAAGGATGTAGTGTTGATGGCGAAAGTGACTTTTAAAGGAAGGAATTAAAATAGATGGTGCGCTAATGAGCCATGATGGCTACCATGCTGGATTGATAGGGTTACAATTAATTATAAAAATTTAACATGTCCTGTTACTGGCTCAATTTTATCACGATTTATATATTAGTTCAGATTTTCTACCATGTGATCTCAAAACCCTGACTCACAGTATTTAGACGTAATTTATCTGATGATCGTCGTCGAAATGTGGGTGTAAGTCAAGCGGATTCTTGTAATTGTTAACAAAGTGACATCTGTCATATTAACAAAAAAGCAGAAAATATTCAGACACCCAGTGCATCTTACGCTCATCAATAAGTGCGCGAGAAATCCCTAATGATGACTGGCACTCATTTCGCGCGTATCAATCAGCGCCAGCGATCGTATCATATCAACATAAAATCTTAACATATTTTTAAATCAGTCGTATCTCACTTAAATGAGCCACTGCAATCTGTCCTATAATACATCAGAATTAAAAAAAAAAAAAAAAAACAAAAAGCGTAACAATGGTTGTGAACCAAATTTTTATCGTTATAGATCCTAAATTGTCAAAGGAAATAAAAAAAAACCAAAGTAAAAATAATAATTGTCAGATAATTATAAAATAAATTTAATGATACCGCTAGTATAAAGATAGTAATTTTTCACGGTAAATATATTATTTTATTTTTTAACATTTTATACTTTTAATCAATTTATTTCAATAATCAAAAATTAAGAATTGCCTTAAATTTTATTGGAAATAAAATATCAAAGATTTATATATAAGAAAAGTTTATTTGCTCACCTTGATATTTATTTACAAATGAATTGCATACCACTCGACAAAGAACAGTTATCAGTCTGAGACAAGGGACTTGAGCAATTAAATAATACAGTCCTATAAACTGTAAGTGTACACAAATACTAAGAAATCACTCTTATCTCATACACGACGATATAATGTCAATATTGAATTAGGCTGACATTTATACTTATTACAGATTAATATTATTCAAACAAAGATAATTGAGGAAAATTTAATTATTTCATTCAGTTGTGATCTTTCGCAATAGTGACAAACAGTACATAACAAAGTCGAAAATGAATAAAAAATTAAAAGAAATAGAAGAACATAATACCGAAATTGGTAATAAAAATGAATCTAAAGAGACATCACCTCTTAAAATCGATTCAGAAGATAAAAGTAAAGTCACATCCAAAACAAAAGAAAAACTAACGTTACGAGAAAGGCTAAAATTAATAAAAGATAACACAACAGTTGAACCAGTGATGGCCTGCTATGTAATGCCAAGTGTATTAGCTTCATTAGCAACACAGAATTTAAATTTAGAGAAAGCTTGTCGTGTAAATTTGAACTTCACTGATGAAATTTGTGACGCCTTGTATTTACGACAGACAGAAAATTACACATTCTATGAAGAAGAAGTCCAGAAGTTAACAGCAAGTGTGCAAGCTTGGAAGAACGTGATACAGACAGCTTTGCCAGTATTATTAATCTTGTTCGTCGGTGCTTGGAGCGACAAAACTGGTAAAAGGAAGCCATGCATACTTTTGCCCATAGTAGGCGAATTTTTAACTTGTATAGGATTCATGGTAAACACATACTACTTTTATGAATTACCTGTGGAGGCGGCGGCGTTAACGGAGGCTATATTCCCTGCTATCACTGGAGGATGGTTCACTAATTTCATAGGTGTCTTTAGCTATATAGGTGACATAACTTCGGTAGAAAATAGAACATACAGAGTGGGAATTGTGAATCTTTGTATGTCACTGGGTTATCCTATCGCTAGTGCGCTAAGTGGTGTATTGTTAACTTGGGTAGGCTATTATGGTGTGTTTTCAATATCAGCCGCGCTCTATTTGTTTAGCCTTATTTATGGATACTACTATTTGGAAGATGTGAAAAGGGACAATCAAGAGAAAAAGGTAAGGATTTCCTCTTGAACATGATCTTACTCGTACGCTTTGAGAATTATTTTATTTGCGACAACAAAACATGAATTGTTTTATATATATAATGTTTGCAGAAATTTTATTCATAGAATATGAAATTAAATATCCAAAGAATATCTTTCTATAAATAAATGCATTCTTTCACTTGATATTAACTGAACTGGATTGTCCTTAGTTAAGAAATTAAAGGCTAGCCCGAAAAATAGAATAAAAATACCAAAAAATATATTTAAAGCTGGAGCTTCAGAATGACAACTTAAATTTTCAGAAACCAAAAACTTGTAAGGAACATGTGACCGAGTTCTTCGACGTGAGACTTGTATCAGAAACGTTCAGAGTTGTCTTCAAACAAGGAGCTGGCAACAGACGGCTTCGAGTTTGTCTACTGCTTATAGTTGTCTGCGTCATATTTGGTCCAATGCACGGTAAGTTATGCAAAGATTACTGAACACATATTTATTTTATTTATATAAGGTTTACCAATGGCTTACATGTTTATTACATTTAGGATACTGTCCTATTATACGTACGAAAAGACGTCAAATATAGGAACCGTACGCGTATGGTGGGGCTGCCATCTTGTGGCCTGAATCGGGAACATAAACATTGGCACTTCACGCCAAATCAAGTGCCTTTCTCGTGCGTTTTTTTGTGCATATTAGGTTTTGCCATTTTTTGGGCTACATTGGAAGCATAAACTTCACGTTTATACCTCGCGCCAAAAATCTGACGTCTCCTGTGCTGCCCCCTACAGCTTATGCACGCTCCTCATAGTAAATATCACAAGCGAAACAACTCAGAAGGACTGTAATATGTAACAACTTGTATTTTACATGTAATTTTGCTCTTACAACGATTACTAGTTAAATAGGTACAACTTCAAAGGAGGCAGTTTAATTAATGAAATATTTGGGCGAATCAACTTTTAGACCGAGGCTAATCTGTTTAAACTGCAATCGAAAATTATATGTTACTTTTATTAAATTTTACGTTATACGTTAAAACAAGCGCTTTCCTCTCTGATAGACCTAAAATTAAGACAAGTATTAAATTGGTAACTAGAATGCCACAGACTTGTTCCTCTAAAAGTTGCTCCGCCTATTTACGACAGACATACTCGTATAGATCATGTCATTCATGAAGACGCGTGCGACTCATATTGTCATATTATTAAAGGCTACATTTGACAAATCTGGGCGTCATCGTGGATGACACGAACTATAGACGTTACAAAATAATAATATGCAACATGTATGCAGCTCTCTCAGACTTCTTGATGACGGATTGAACTGAAATTAGTCTTTTTCAGGTGAATATACCATTATGTACCTTTTTACGAGATACAGATTCAATTGGGACGAAATGCAATTCAGTATTTGGTCAACATACAGTATTGTAACTAATTTGCTAGGTAAGTTGAAAATTAAAATATCTTAAATTTATTAGGCCATCAAAAGGAGCTTCAATACCATCATTTTGCTAATCTACTAAAAACTGCTAATTGTTCATAGCAGAGGGCACATAGGGGAAAAATTGTTCTTATGGTACAGTCTCGTCTGAAAACATAGACACGATCGAAGTGCCAAAAATATGTATACACGACTTTATGGCCCATATATTATGATAGTGTATACATATTTTTGGTACTATGTCCGTATCGATATTTTCAGGCGAGCCCGTATTTCTACATCAGGTTCCACATGCAAAACCCAAGTCAAGTAAACAAGAATATACTGTAATCTACCATTAGTCGAAATACGAGCCGAATTTAACCTAGGAACTCGACACCGACTCGCACTTGGCCGTTTTCTTATCTTTGCAGCATAATAAATGTAATGGTAAACTTTTGGTCTAGTTTCATTTTTGATTGTTAATTTATAAATTAAGTTGTATTTTATTTGTTAACTGTGGTTTCAGGTACTATATTCTCAATCAGCCTGTTCAGTAAATACATGAAGTTGGATGACACGATCCTGGGCATCATTTCCAATGTGAGCAAAATTATAGCTGCCTTTGCTTATGCGTTTGCTAGAAACGACTTGGAAATATATTTAGGTAAGAGGATATCTAATAATAAGGTTGTTGTAGGAACTGAGTTAAAAGATGGGCAGAGGTAAAATTGCTGAGACGAAACTGTTTAATAAATAAATAATATTTATTTCGGAAAGTAGTCCCATGATATTAGTAACTATTTTACCTACGTCTATGATAGTCACGAAATAAATACAAAATGAATCATCAATACAAAATTTCAAATAAATCATACAAAGTTAAATTAAATTATTACCAAAAGTAATGACAAAACTCCGAGTGTTTGTGAACAAATGCTTAAGGCAAATTCTGCACATTTTTTGGCCTAACTGGATTACAAACGCTCACTTATGGAGAATAACCGGACAAGCACCCGTACATAAGGAGATCCAAATGCGCAAATGGCATTGGATTGGGCATATCCTCAGGAAGCCTGACATCCACCTAACCAAGGTGGCCCTGACCTGAAAGATGCCCGGAAAACGGAAACATGGTCGCCCTAAATCTACTTGGCGTAGAGTTGGGTGTATTGGGGATGGGATGGGAGGAGGTTACCCAAGCTGCCCAGGACCAGAGTCAGTGGAAGAAAATAGTTCGAGCCCTACACCCCAGCAGGGGGTAACAGGATGAAAAAAGAAGAAGATTACCAAAATTGAACTAATTCATCATTTAAATTATAAGTCTTTACCCATCACGGAACAATGGTGTTCCGGACATTTGGGAGAAGTGCGCGAAGCCGAAACCAACACGTAAAGGCCCTATTGACACTTTAATAAGATGAAAGGGGTACACCGAGCGGATGCTGCCCGTGCCCGTGTCTTGGCACGCACGCACAGGCAGCACCCGCCAGTGTGTAAGTGTAAGGACTATATAGAGTTAATAGAATCTAAAATGAACCACGCTGCCGCTGTTTATTGGGTGGTAGCAATGGATTAAACGCACACTCATTTAAAATTAGAACTTTTACTATAGAAATTCGGCAACTTCGGAAAATTCTCCTTGGTACAATGCTACCTCTGTCTATCTTTGAACTCTGTATTTTACCGAGTGTGGCCTGTAATACGAGCAAATAAAGCATAGATTATACTCATAATCATAATCAATTTATTAATAATAAAAATTGCCAACACACACAACAGTAATTGCCTATATCTATAGGAAAATATAAAACATTCAATTAACACATAAGATTACGGCTGATAGCTGCACTAATACATGCAGAATACTGTACGTTATATTATTTACATATTTGATTTTGTAAGATCACGGCTGTAGAATTCTTTATGGTCATAGAAAGTCTGCTCGATTAGCCAACTCTTTTGGAATGGGTCTTGAATCTCTTTTAATGTTTATTCTTCTCGTGTTTAGAGCAAATCAAAATAATTAATCATAAGGTAGTCCATCATCAGGCGGCCTCGACGCTTGTTTGTTATCGATATGGTACATATGAAAAATGAAGCAACCAAGAGACATATTTTTTTTAGTTCATTTATTGGTACTAGGTACTTAACAATATTTTAAAATTTCCGTGAAACAGAAAACTATACCCCTTAAAAAATTCCGGCGTAAGGAAAATAATGTAAATGTAATAAATCCTAAATAACTAATGCGATTATTATAGATTTGTCAGTATTTATCTGTTTGTGTGTTTATTTTTAATTATGTTTTTTTTTTGTAATTGGACATAAGTATCGTCGGCTAAAATCGCAAGCCTCGTAACTCCATTTAAAATACATTACTACTTTATTCAATAATACATAAAGTTGCAAACCTCATAACCCCTCCGAAGTTTTGTTACTTTAGAATTTAGAACTACAGATCTACATCTCTAAGTAATTTAAATATTTCATTGGGGATACTTGTATTGTAATTTATAACTGTTGATGATTTGTTTTTATTGCTTAAAAAACAACTTGACTTGTAAAAGTACCCTTGCGGCCTCTTTACTAAATGTTTGAGTTTGAGTTTTGACATTACGTTTCAAGGAATCCACGAGAACTTGAAACGTCGGAGGTGATTTTACAACTTCCTAATTAATAATTTAATAATGCATAACAATCGTAAAAGTTTAAATCAGTGTTTTGAGTTAGCGAATAATGCATTCAATTGGTCCCCATTACAGCACCGCTGCTGGAGATCCTGAACGGAACTTCGTTTATTGCCATGCGCTCGATCGCCACGAAACTCGTAAGCGGAGAAGAATTCGGTAAGTGGCCCTAGACCTCAGACCAAAAACTCACACTTCAGTGGTAATTGTAAAGAACACTCGGTGTAATATGACCAATACAATTATGTTGGCAGAGGAATATTATCATAAACCACACCGTGGGGAACGTTACATTCTTCTTACGCCTAACTGCTTTTGACGACCGGTCTGGCCTAGTGGGTAGTGACCCTGTCTACGAAGCCGATGGTTCCGGATTCAAATCCTGGTAAGAGCATTTATCCGTGTGATGAGCATGGATATTTGTTCCTGAGTCATGGGTGTTTTCTATGTATTTAAGTATTTATAAATATTTATATATATATCGTTGTCTAAGTACCCTCAATACAAGCCTTATTGAGCTTACTGTGGGACATAGTCAATTTGTGTAATAATGTCCTATAATATTTATTTATTTATTTATTTATAACTGCTCAAATCGGAACCCACATCACATATCTTTTCTCACTCTTATACAACTCCTGGGTAATGAATTATTGTTATTGTAATAGGTTCTAAATTGCATGTCCCACCAGTAGGGCTAATATGGTCGGCTCTTTATCATTTGTCACCATGCCTGTCACGTTTTTACAAGTATGTAAGTGCGAAAGTGACGGGCATAGTGACAAGTGATAAAAATGGAACCATACTGCCACCGCAGCTGTATAAATGCAAAGCTTTATCAGTGAATTCATTTCTCCATGCGATTTCTCAGCTCACTGTACGTATGAATGACCGGTGACAATATTAGATTTGATGAGCTGATCTGATGACAAAAACCGCAGACAGCCATACCAACTATATGATAAAACATCGCAGCCTACCTATCGCGTTTAGGTATTTTTACAAATGTCTGTTAAAAGAAAAGCACAATAGGCGAAAACATATTTTATAACCAAAATAACCATGTAAATTTTCGCTTTGCAGGCAAAATGAACTCTCTCTTCGGGCTAGCAGAAGCCACAATGCCGCTAGTGTATGGACCGCTATACTCCCGCGTCTACATGGCCACGCTGAACGTTCTACCAGGCGCTGTGTTCCTGCTCGGCGCTGTCCTCACGCTACCTTCGATCGCCATATTTGGGTAAACACTGTGCAAACAACTCGCTCTTCGGGATAGCAGAAGCCACAATGCTGCTAGTGTATGGACCGCTCTTTACCCGCGTCTACATGGCCACGCTGAATATTCTACCAGGCGCTGTGTTCCTGCTCGGCGCTATCCTCACGCTACCTTCGATCGCCATATTTGGGTAAACACTGTGCAAACAACTCGCTCTTCGGGATAGCAGAAGCCACATTGGCAATGCTGCTAGTGTATGGACCGCTCTATTCCCGCGTCTACATGGCCACGAAGAATATTCTACCAGGCGCTGTGTTCCTGCTCGGCGCTGTCCTCACGCTACCTTCGATCGCCATATTTGGGTAAACATTGTACAAATAACTCCCTCTTCGGGCTAGCAGAAGCCACAATGCCGCTAGTGTATGGAACACTCTATTCCCGCGTCTACATGGCCACGCTGAATATTCTGCCAGGCGCTGTGTTCCTGCTCGGCGCTGTCTTCACGCTACCTTCTATCGCCATATTTGGGTAATCACTGTGCAAACATAGACACATATTTGGTTAAGTACAAACAGTTTTCTCAATTATTGTTGGATCTTGCTCGGATTGATGAGTTCTCGGAGTAGTTATAGAGATTGTTATAAGCGCTTGTTACTTAACGCCACAAAACCACGATTACGGATAAGGACGGTAATTCCTCCCCTATTCGTATTTTACCGTAAAATGTGCTTACAATGTGTATATAGGTACGAAATCTATATCACAACCTCAGTGTTAAAACATGAAACTAGTGGTCTACTTTAAAACGGCATATACAAGGTGGCCAAAAAATATGAGCATTTCCGTTACCAGGGAGGTTTTGGGATTATACTGAGCAACTTTTACTATGGGACCAACCCCGAAATTGCGAAATAAAATGTTACCCTCCCATAGAAAATGGACCAGTTAAAATGTATAAAACAGCCAGAAAAATTTTCGCGATTTTGGGGTTGGTCCCAATATATAAATACTTATATACTTATATAGAAAACACCCATGACTCAGGAACAAATATCCGCGCTCAACACACAAGTAAATGCCCTTACCAGGATTTGAACCCGGGACCACCGGCTTCATAGGCAGTGTCACTACCCACTGGCCAGACCGATCGTCGGCTGGTTAATTTACGCCAAATTAATATTATCATACTTATCCTATTTATGTTGGTACACAATAGCTCTATTATTTTCAGATGGCTCTACTTCGAACACAAGAAAGACCAGGAAGGGCAAAAATCGAACGACGTAGAAAATGTTGATTAAGAGAAATCATTTGTATAATTAAATATTTTACGAATAAACCGTGGCTCAATTGTTTTGCTTCCTCTCTGTGCCTGGGTCCTAGCCAAGATGACAATCGTGCATTGACAAACGCCTAAAAATGTACCGGTACGACAGACTATCGGAAACCAGTTGAGGAAACAAGAATTAATTTTCTTGATTCGAAACCGGGTCTCCAAAGAAGAATTATAATTCCATTTCCTAAACTGGTTTCGAAAGTGGCCGAAGGGGAAAAGTCACGTGACTATTTTTATACATTATTTGTCTCGATTGGTAAGTAAGCAAATATTGAACAAACAAAACAAATTTAAAAACAGATTTACGATGTAAAGAAAGGTAGCAACAGGCAGTCTTATCGCTGTAAGCGATCTCATCCAGACAACCTTAGGGGCGGGGGGGCTAGGAGGTTAGAGTAGATTGATGTCTATCAACGAATATCATCTTGGATAGTTACTACCCGTTCGCTTCAACTTGGCCGTTACCTACCTGCCCGCTTCCCCGCACCGCCCCTCTGACGCCTTATCCACTCGGCCACCACAGCATTAAAACTAGTTTTATTATTTACATTTAATATAAACACAAAAATTATTAAATAAAGTGGGCTCTTAAGCGCCTGGAGGGGCGCGGGGCGAGTTTGACGGAGACTTTTGTGTGTGTTGGTTATATTTGAGTTTTAGTTTAAGTTAGGTTGAGATTCTTGTGTTTTTTTATGGTAGTGCCAGAACGAATTATTTTTTTAGACTTATAGTTTTTCGACAATACTAGAAATTGCACCTCTGACGTAACCGCCGGAACTGCTGAACGGACGGTTGATAGTCGAGGATCGGCTAGTGCAGCACTATAACCAGGCTGCTCATACTTGTCAGTAAGTACTAAAGCTATAGTAGTCTGAAGCTGACTCATTCTCGACCCATAGGCCGATTCTAATGTACCAATTTGTTCTGATTTTAAATCTTGTTATTATACGACCTTGTCATGACTTACAGTGTATCTCACGTTGACCAATAAGCGCGAGCAAAATGTCTAATGACACAACTTCCAATCAGTGTGAGCTATCCTCAAGGTCACATCAAAACAATATCAAAACTGTCACAAATTAACTTAAACCCTTAGAACGCTTTATGTCATAAACACAAACATAACTCAAACGCCAAGCTCTCGGGCGCAAGGGAGCTAATGTAAACCTTACTCGAATGTGTGAAGGTCACTTTGACAACGTCCGCCATAACACCTATAGTTGTCCTTGGCGCTGTGGGCACGACTAGTAAGGTAACTTTAGGTGTTCTTGGCATTCAAAAGATTAAATAAGAATCGGCCTCCAGCTACCTGTCAAAATCACGTCATGTTAATAACAGCGATTATCATATCCAAACTGAAACTGTGTTACCATTTATAGTACATTCTGTAGGGCTAAGATGGTCGGCTTTTTATCATTTGTCACCATGCCTGTCACGTTCTAACATGTATGTAACTGCAAAAGCGACGGGCATAGTGACAGGTGATAAAAATGGTCTTAAAAACTTACCTATACTTATACTAAGTTAGAATTTACACATTGTCACCTCAGATAACGGAATGTAATCTAAGAGAAATTGCATTCCACAGTGGCATCTGAAACTAAAAGTAAATTTCGAGGGTAGACACATTCACAATTTAATTGGACCTACCATTCTTTAGCGGAATGCAAGCCGAGTGTCAAATTAAAGCTCGTGTTTGGTAAGAGCCCTTAATGTAGGGTTCCCACAAAAAAGTGGAAAAATAAAACAAACAGAGTAAACAGTAAAAACTCATAAGTCAAAAACTCTTTCAAAACAACGTCAGATATTTCTTATATTTATTATTTTTAGGGGTTCATAAAAAGCAAACTAAATCTATCGACAAAGATAATAGTTATAAATGTAACGTCAGTGTGGGGAAGAACATCATATAAAATGTATTACTGGGTAGACCGCCATTGGGCAAGAACTTTCGTAATATATACCTAACCTACGTCGTTCAGACGCGTACAGTCAGAAATTAAGGGTGTCACTCATTCTGCTCTGCCGACCCTCTTTAAGTGGAGTAAGTATGTGTAGAAACGCAAGTGTTAAAAGCGACGAAAGAACTTGTAGACGGTCTTCCCTTATAGACGGTCTTTTTCAAGGGGGTTTCGATGTGCTCTTTCACTTCTTCCTCGCGTTATCCCGGCATTTTGCCACGTCTCATGGGACAGGCTCCCATCCGCTTGACAACTAATCGCCAGAATTGACGTAAGCACTAGTGTTTACAAAAGCGACTGCCATCTGACTTTCAAACCCAGAGGGTAAACTAGCACTTATTGGGATTAGTCCGGTTTCCTCACAAGGTTTTCCTTCACTGAAATGCGGACTGTTAAATATCAAATGAGTATTTTCGTGCATAAGTTCCGAAAAAACTCATTGGTACGAGCCGGGGTATGAGCCCAAGAACCTCCGGCTTGCAAGTCTCACTCTTACTGCTTAGAGCCATCAGCGCTTTTTGACCGGTCTTGTAGACAAGCTTGTAGACGGTCTTACCCTTATAGACGGCCTTCTCCACACAGAAGGTTTCGATGTGCAAATATTTATATTATACGGAGGACACAGAAAGGAATAATGCATCTAAAGGTACCTTTCGGATTCAAACTGCACCAGAATTACTTCTGCGGTAATGTGGCGTGACATTTCTGGTGACTACATTACCGCCGCAAATGTCAAACATTCAGACAGTAACATCGATTTTAACATTTGCATATTTAATTTGACGATTCCTACAGTAATTATGCAGTCGACTGCATTACTACCGCAAAAGCCTGAATTCGAACATCACCTTTAGAACGTGCTAGATCTAATGATTGATTTTGTCAATTTTTCAATGTATAATCGTTTATGGTTTCATTGTTACTCAGACGTAATCCAGTAATTCAGAAAAAAAGTATACCAAGCAAGAAAATTTATTGCTATAATTTTTCTTTCCGTTTACAATCCAAGAAATTAGAGACAAAAAAATTTGGAGTATTATTGTTGTCCGGAACGCCCTAATTGGCAGGTTGAGATTCTTGTGTTTTTTTATGGTAGTGCCAGAACGAATTTTTTTTTAGACTTATAGTTTTTCGACAATACTAGAAATTGCACCTCTGACGTAACCGCCGGAACTGCTGAACGGACGGTTGATAGTCGAGGATCGGCTAGTGCAGCACTATAACCAGGCTGCTCATACTTGTCAGTAAGTACTAAAGCTATAGTAGTCTGAAGCTGACTCATTCTCGACCCATAGGCCGATTCTAATGTACCAATTTGTTCTGATTTTAAATCTTGTTATTATACGACCTTGTCATGACTTACAGTGTATCTCACGTTGACCAATAAGCGCGAGCAAAATGTCTAATGACACAACTTCCAATCAGTGTGAGCTATCCTCAAGGTCACATCAAAACAATATCAAAACTGTCACAAATTAACTTAAACCCTTAGAACGCTTTATGTCATAAACACAAACATAACTCAAACGCCAAGCTCTCGGGCGCAAGGGAGCTAATGTAAACCTTACTCGAATGTGTGAAGGTCACTTTGACAACGTCCGCCATAACACCTATAGTTGTCCTTGGCGCTGTGGGCACGACTAGTAAGGTAACTTTAGGTGTTCTTGGCATTCAAAAGATTAAATAAGAATCGGCCTCCAGCTACCTGTCAAAATCACGTCATGTTAATAACAGCGATTATCATATCCAAACTGAAACTGTGTTACCATTTATAGTACATTCTGTAGGGCTAAGATGGTCGGCTTTTTATCATTTGTCACCATGCCTGTCACGTTCTAACATGTATGTAACTGCAAAAGCGACGGGCATAGTGACAGGTGATAAAAATGGTCTTAAAACTTACCTATACTTATACTAAGTTAGAATTTACACATTGTCACCTCAGATAACGGAATGTAATCTAAGAGAAATTGCATTCCACAGTGGCATCTGAAACTAAAAGTAAATTTCGAGGGTAGACACATTCACAATTTAATTGGACCTACCATTCTTTAGCGGAATGCAAGCCGAGTGTCAAATTAAAGCTCGTGTTTGGTAAGAGCCCTTAATGTAGGGTTCCCACAAAAAAGTGGAAAAATAAAACAAACAGAGTAAACAGTAAAAACTCATAAGTCAAAAACTCTTTCAAAACAACGTCAGATATTTCTTATATTTATTATTTTTAGGGGTTCATAAAAAGCAAACTAAATCTATCGACAAAGATAATAGTTATAAATGTAACGTCAGTGTGGGGAAGAACATATAAAATGTATTACTGGGTAGACCGCCATTGGGCAAGAACTTTCGTAATATATACCTAACCTACGTCGTTCAGACGCGTACAGTCAGAAATTAAGGGTGTCACTCATTCTGCTCTGCCGACCCTCTTTAAGTGGAGTAAGTATGTGTAGAAACGCAAGTGTTAAAAGCGACGAAAGAACTTGTAGACGGTCTTCCCTTATAGACGGTCTTTTTCAAGGGGGTTTCGATGTGCTCTTTCACTTCTTCCTCGCGTTATCCGGCATTTTGCCAACGTCTCATGGGACAGGCTCCCATCCACTTGACACTAATCGCCAGAATTGACGTAAGCACTAGTGTTTACAAAAGCGAACTGCCATCTGACTTTTCAAAACCCAGAGGGTAAACTAAGCACTTATTGGGATTAGTCCGGTTTCCTCACAATGTTTTCCTTCACTGAAAATTGCGACTGTTTAAATATCAAATGATATTTCGTGCATAAGTTCCGAAAAACTCATTGGTACACGAGCCCGGGGGTATTGAGCCCAAGACCTCCGGGCTTGCAGCTGAAGTCTCACTACTTACTGCTAGGCCAATCAGCGCTTTTTGACGGTCTTGTAGACAAGCTTGTAGACCGGTCTTCCCTTATAGACGGGCCTTCTCCACACAGAAGGTTTTCGATGTGCAAATATTTATATTATAACGGAGGACACAGAAAGGAATAATGCATCTAAAGGTACCTTTCGGATTCAAACTGCACCAGAATTACTTCTGCGGTAATGTGGCGTGACATTTCTGGTGACTACATTACCGCCGCAAATGTCAAACATTCAGACAGTAACATCGATTTTAACATTTGCATATTTAATTTGACGATTCCTACAGTAATTATGCAGTCGACTGCATTACTACCGCAAAAGCCTGAATTCGAACATCACCTTTAGAACGTGCTAGATCTAATGATTGATTTTGTCAATTTTTCAATGTATAATCGTTTATGGTTTCATTGTTACTCAGACGTAATCCAGTAATTCAGAAAAAAAGTATACCAAGCAAGAAAATTTATTGCTATAATTTTTCTTTCCGTTTACAATCCAAGAAATTAGAGACAAAAAAATTTGGAGTATTATTGTTGTCCGGAACGCCCTAATTGCGGCAAAATTATGAAATCTATTATATACATGTAACCTTAACCACCGACCGGTTTGACGACCGGTTTGGCCTAGTGGGTAGTGACCCTGCCTACGAAGCTGATGGTCCCGGGTTCAAATCCTGGTAAGGGCATTTATTCGTGTGATGAGCATGGATATTTGTTCCTGAGTCATGGGTGTTTTATATGTATTTAAGTATTTATATATTATATATATCGTTGTCTAGGTACCCTCAACACAAGCCTTATTGAGCTTACTGTGGGACTTAGTCAATTTGTGTAATAATGTTCTATAATATTTATTTATTTATTTATTTATTTTATTTATTTTATTTTAACCTGTAAATATATAGTGACGTATAAGATGTAAATTTTATGAATAAAAAATTGAATTGAATTGAATTGTTATTTCTTTGGAGGTTGTACTCTTTAGTTTGATTCTTTACGTTAATGATCAGTTAATTAACGTTGCATAATCAAATAACCTACTATTTCACCTTATTATTTTTCAAACATACAAAACCATAACGACGAAACCATGTTTACATTATCCCGTTTTTTTATGTGGGTACACTACTCTAAAACCAGCAGACAAGTTAATGAGGAGTCGGCATTCACAGACTACACTTAAGACCTAGCCAGACTACGCTAGTCCCTATAACATCTACTGTGAACCTTGTTTTCTTCAAGGGATACGGTTGAAATTCGGCGTGGGCGCTTGAATTGGTTTTGTGCATATTTTGTAACGCTAAAAGGGACCGTCTCTCGTTATTCGTAGTGCCATAAGTTTTTAAGTGGCTATTAAAAACTACCTTTATGATAAATAAAAGGTTGTTTTCTGTAAGAAGTTGTATCTCGAACATTAAGAGATGTTATATTTTTTGTATCATTGCGTTGAAGCAGTCAACGGTAGCTGAGAAGTAAGATATCGACTCTTGAAGAATATTATGGATTTTATTTGCTGTTTATTGATAAGCTCAATTGGGTGGAGTAGTAGTTACTGGGGTATCCCAGAGCTTATTTTAAACCTGAGTATTTCTGGGAATGATATTCAAAGTCAAGTTATCGCATTGGTTGTTTGGTCTTGAGTGTAAAAGGAGAAATGTTTGATTTGCGTTTAACAAGCGGTGTGATATTGAATATGACGCACCTGACATAAAACAGATATTTAAATGGATATAAGAAATCAAGTTAGAGAAATGCATTTCGCTCCTGACTTGTCGTGCATAGTAATTTGTGCGAAGCGAGACTAACCCCGCGCGAATGACTTAATATCTTCAAATATCGGTGTGATGTCAGGTTACACGGTCGAATTGGCCCTGCCTAGTCACACACTTTTATCTTGACGACCAGTCGGGTCTAGTGACTAGTGACCCTTGCCCTATGAAGCCGGGGGTCCTGGGGTTTCATTGGTGGGAATTTATTTGTGTGATGAGCACAGATATTGGTTCCTGGAAGTCCCATTGTTGGTTTTCTATGTATTTAAGCATTTGGTATATTATATACAGGGTGATCAAGTCCAAAACGGTCAGTAATCGGAGAAGTTCAGAAAACTATGAGGAGATAGCCACACTCTGTATCTTAAGGAATACAATGGCTTCGTTTATTAAATTGAATAATAATGACATTCAATCTAACTTTTACACAAGACTCCATAGCAAAATTTGATAGTTAAAATACTTTCAGGATCAATTATGCAAACAAATTATAGTATAGGTTCGATTTCCGGGTTATGTATGAAGGGTTTAAAAAAAATTAATGGCATTATTATTACATTTAAAATCGAAGCCATGTTTCCTAAGAACAGATGTGGCTATCTCTCATAGTTTCTGACTTCTCCATACTGACCGTTTTGGATTGATCACCCTGTATATCGTTGTCTGAGTACCCACAACAAAAGCCTTCTTGGCTTACCGTGGAACTTAGTCAATTTGTATAAGAATGTCCCTACTTATTTATTATTATTATTTATTAACTCTAGTACGTTGGCTAGATATTATTGCAGAGTTTACTTCAAATGTTTGTCTTAGGTAGACCAGACTAAGAACATTTCTTAGCTACATTTATTTGGCAATATTTACTCGTTGGGGAGGCTATTACTTCTCATACACTCAATCTTAGTTTGTGCCGTGACACTTCGACGAGATTTTCTTTAGAAAATACTAAGAAAATTAAGTTTACGTTCGTATTTTAGCTGACTACGATTAAATCAAGAAGAAAGGTTATGCGTTTAGGAGTATATAGTTTTTATTTATTTGTGTTATGTGACTTATGTGTTCCACCGTTGCGTCGAGATTACTTAGCCGATTAGGATTAAATATCAATACTATTAGAAGTATTAGAACTTAATATATTTTCTGAAAATATTTTGTCATATACTAAGAAAAAGTGACCAAGGCCTCCAGTGCCCCAGGCTGGAATCGAACCAGCGTCCTCTGCTATCGCGGCAGGTGCCTGAACCACTCGGCACTGTAGGGCAAAGATGGTCGGCTCTTTATCATTTGTCACCATGCCTGTCACGTTCTAACAAGTATGTAAGTGCGAAAGTGACAGGAATAGTGACAAGCGATAAAAATAGAACCATGCTGCCACTGCTGGAAGCCTTGGTCACTTTTTCTTAGTATATGACATTTATTTCAGTTTAAATATGATGTGTCACAAGATTCGTTTACCACCTGACAGACTAGACAAATATATCTAGTGATATCTGATGTGCAGATCATCTGTTTGACATATTTTTCTATGGCATATATGTCTGACGGAAAATTCTGTCAATGTATGGCACAGGTCTATAGAATGTCAAAAATCACAAACGTGACCAAAATCAGAATGCTGTCAAATTTTTACTGTGAAATTATAAAAATTAGTTATTAATGTGACATACATAATGATGACAATGTAATGTAATTTCATAATGACATAATAATATAATATGTAATTAAATATTTGACAGAATATAATATTAGAGTGTATAATCACATGAAAATACAATTACATATTAATAACAACACTATTAGCTCGTAAGGTGTATCTGTAAGTATGTATAACAACAATAAACAAGTATCCTAAGGTCACTTCAGTATTGAATTCAGAATTTACCTATTTGCTTTTGTAACAGTATTTTCCATGATATTACCACCCATTGTATCTCCTGAATACAGCTTTTCGTATTTTCATGTCCGCTAACGCAAGCGTTTTGGTACGTTCAAGCGGCTGTTAGCGGCCGTCCGCTATATAGCTCTAAAATGGTTTCATTTTTCATTTGTAGTCTCCTTTCTCAGTCATGAAATTTTGGCGTCCCTTTTGCACACTTTAAGCGTAAGCTCCATTCTGCGTCTAGATCTATGATCTTACCAAGGGAAGCATATTTTCAAAGTTGTGCTACCCAATCTCCACTTAAGAGCAACGAAAACGGATCAATTTGTATAACAATTTCTGTATACTAAGTAATCCATTATCATTGTTCTTTGGTGTGCAAAGTCACAATAAGCTCGAGCTACGCGACAAAATCGTAAAACATTCGATCATCGAACCGCCGAGTAACTTTTCTATAATTTTCGCGGAGCTTTCATCATTACCGTTCCCCCCTTTTAATTACGTTAATGAATAAGCGAAAATTACCTTTTGTATTATTCCAAAACCCTTTATGTGGCGCGGCTCGTGCGTATCTTAATGAGGTTTTCAAATTTCAAAGGGTGTTTTGAAAATAATTAACGATCTAGGCTGAATAAAACCGGTGGTGTCAGTTCGTGGCGTTGATCCGGGGTTATTCCGAGTCGTCTCTCGCCTCGCGGTAACTTGCCGAAAACGTCACTGTAGGGGTAGGGGTCCATTTTACGAACTGAAACAGAAACAGCTTCGAGCAACACCGGCTTCCGACACGGCGGAAGGGAGGAGCCTAAGCGATATCTTACCGTACAAATCATTCTGCCATTTTTCGCGCTGGGTAACGGACGAGTCACAACATGCACCGTCATAGGTACAGTTGTACCTATGCTTCGGCAGAGGGGAAATGCCGTCTCCCTCCCCGGTGTTGCTCGAAGAGAAACAGAGTCCGTCTGAGACAATGTGAGGAGTTATAATATAAATGTCATGTTTTCGTAGGAATTTGACGTTTGTTATGGCTTTTTCACACGCTTTCGCTTATTACAGTGACTAGGGTGACTACTATAATTATTGGCCACTATATTGTAATTGGCTACTCTTAAAAAGGCTTCAATTGGCTTGTTACTTTCTGATTTGTTAGGAGTGGCCAATGACTATGTAGTGGCCAATAACTATAGCAGTCATCTTAACTATTTATATAGAAATGATTTGTTTAGCGTGAACACAATACAAAAAGTAAAGCAATAATATACAATGAATAAATACCGAAATGGTTTCTAATCAGCATTTCACATGGTTAGGGTACCACGATGTCGAAAACCAGCCCACCACCAGATATAAAAGAGAAAACTAAAACTAATTAATAACCACATCTTTAGTAAAATGTATTATTAGACTAGAGTCCATCCTAGTCAACTTTGTACCAACTTGGCACTGACGAAGTGTGGGCGTGCCGTTAATAAGCGTCATTTTCACACAGTATACAATAATTTGACGTTTTAGATGGTATAATATAAACTTATCATGGAATCTCAAAAAACTATATAAAGTAAGGACGTTAGGCACAAAATATAATTCCATACACTGACACCTCACTTTCTCTCTCTGTCGCACACACGTAATTCAACTGTCAACAAGTCAATGCCACTGTGCGAGCGGGACACCAATATAACTATGCGTGTGCAATATACATAGAAAATGGTGTATCAAATACGTAATTCTTCACGCTTACGCAGGGGCTTACGTGAGCGAATAACTCGCGATGCGATGCGACGCGGCGGCCCAACGGCATACGCGTTCACAACGAGATCGCCCACATAGGACACTTCCATAGGTATCAAAGGATTGAATTCACGCGCGCCACGCCGTACCGCGCCGCGCCGCGCCGCTTCGCGTTTGCGAGTTATTCGCTCATTTATGCCGACACCTCAGCATCCTTACTTTAATTAAAAGTCACACTTATTGTTAGTTAATTTAGACGGATCAGTGGGGTCGGGAATAACCCCGGCTTCAGTTCACACCTCGTAGCTATTCTTCCATCCCTTTTCCTATTTATAATGACTAAAAAGGACGGAGTAATCCAATGACGCTATAAATTGATTACAATTATTGCCATGAATGGAAAGCCATTTTCATATTATGGTACAGTTAGACGTATTGGGATTGCATCGGTTGAATTGAAGCTGTATTTTTAAATAGATTTTTTCTACCTTACCAACCGGTTACGCCCTCTTGATTGTTCAAAAACGAATGAAAAAGTTGAATTTTATCCATATGTGGGGCAAAGTA